>NW_017962979.1:1661262-1668998 GCF_001890905.1 Aspergillus aculeatus ATCC 16872
CGCCTTGCACGTGCCCGATATTTGAAGATTGATAAAGGCGATTTCTTGGAGGAGTATCCAAAGGCCCATACTATGGCGTTCAAGGAAGCCAATATACGGAGTGCCTTTAAGGCTTCAGGCTTAGTTCCGTACGATCCAAGCCAGGTGCTTGACAAGCTGATTTATGAGGATTTTGATAGCCGGCCAAGCAGCCAAGACTCTCGGTCAACAATCTCAAAGACGCCTGTTAATACAAATCAGTTTAAGAAGCAAGAGGCAAGGCTTGAACAACTGCTTAGTGGTGTAGCTGATACACCAATGAAGTCAGCCTTGGACTACGTCTTCAAAGGCGCTGAGATGGCGTTAAACCGGGCGGTTTTGTTGGAACAGGAAGTTCGAGAACTCCGCTGGGCAAATGAGAGGTTAAACACCAAGAAACGACGAAGAAATAAGCAGCTTACAGGCCTTAACGGCTTCACTGTTGACGAAGCAAGGGAGGCATTCCAACGCGAGTATGAAAAGGATAAAGCCCTTCAGATTGAGGATCAGAATCAGCCTCGCCGCCGGGCACCTCCCAGGTGCAGCGAGTGCGGTGTTCAAGGACATATACGTACGAGGTGTCCAAATCGAAGAACTGTGTAAAAAGACGTTCAAAATGGTGTAATTGAGGCTTCAAAACACCATATATTTGTATACAAATCAAAAATCCATGTTGGTGCTGCATTTGGTGGATCTGCTGGCTCGCTCGCTTGCGTGGCTCGCTCGGTTGACGATTACGTTAAGCCAAGAGGGATGACTCAGCATGGTTACAAACAGGTCAAACACCATGGAGAGCGGCAAGTCGGCCCGATGAATGATCCGCGCACGCGCCTGAGGCCATTAGGAGCAGCGCGGACTTTTGCCTGTGGATGGCAGGACGCTTCGATCGCAGGCTCAGCTTGTCTCTACATTCACATAGCCCCCCTTGGGCTCCAGCATAGGAATTGATTCTCCGTCGTACGGCACACTATTCGCCGATACAATCCCATTTATTGCGCAGCAATATCTCCCAGATATTTCACCAGAACGTCTATTGCGAACGTCTTGTGTTGTTGTGCCGCCATCGCATCCTCTTCGGCTTCAAGCAGACTGTCTCCGTTAGCTTCATATCGCGTCCAAGCTTCCAGATCGTCGCCCGAACCGTTCGTCAATCCCAGCAAACCAACTTTGGGACAAATCTGGAGCGCGCCCGATCTCGCCACGCGATATTTTGAAGACGGTTCATACGATAGGGAATTATTACAGGGCGACCAGGAAAGGCACAGAAGGCCGCAGAAGGGCTCTAAAGGCACGGACGGTGTGCTTTCACACTCACCCACAACTCGCCTTTTGACCTGGAGGTTCTGCGCTTGAGCTTTAGCGGGGATCTCGACAGTATCCCGGCTCAATCGCGCCAACCTTGATCCTCAATTGGAGTCAGTCAAAGACAGCACGCGAAGGTTAAGACACAAACAAACGGATTGCGACCCCCCGGAAACACAGGTCAAAGGGCCCAGGCGTGCTGTAAAGCAAGCCCAAGATGTCCACTCAAACTCCCCGCACATCCCTTCGAGGCAAGTGCTTTCTTGACGAAGTCCTTCCATTTACGGTCGAGAAGCTCAGACTAACAAAGCACAGAGGGTTTGCGGCAGGCTCCTAAAGCAAATCAGCCCTTCATCCCCGACACTACCCCCGCTAGACGCTCACATGTAATCCACGCAAATCAGTCACCACAGCCCGTTCCTCTGACCTTGAGTCATTCCAACTCACCCGCACCGACTGTGAATAACGCCCCGCCCTCGAACGAGAACTGGGAAGGAAGGGATCAAAAGGTGCCTATGAACACACGCGAAGTTGCAACCCCAGGTAACAGACCAGGTCTGTTTCTCAGTATGCATGGCAAAACAGTCAAGCAACCCGACTTTTACGATCCTTACTTCCCCCTCAGATATCTAGAGGTCCCGAAGTGTAAGTGTTCATCGCTTGCAGCTGTTCGTCAGCTCATTTACGTCAACTAACTCGTCTGCTCAGCTGATCACATTTACAAGCGTGCGCATTATGGACTGCAATCAGGCGTTCCGGACGAAGTTGACTTTGCGCTATTTCATCTTGTTCAAATATCCAATCAGCGCTGGGACAAGTTCAAGTTCGAGGGCTTCCCATTGTTAGCGGAAACCTTGATGGAGAAGGCTCTAGATGTATCGCTTCTTGTCACAGGGGTCAAGTGGGAGCTCCAGTACGACTTCCGTGAGCCTATGGCCCGCGTCAATGTGCTCAATTCACTATATGGCACGCGCGATATACTCGAGAGAATCAAACATATCCCCGTTACATTACCGAAGGACACTCTGGAGACATATGAGTTCAACCATCGTCTACGAAACGTCAAAGAGGCAACTCTGGTACTCCGGAACATGGTACTACTCAAGGAAAATGCATTCTATGTCTCGCGTTATGCCAAAGGCCTTCTTAGAGACTTCCTGGTGATTCTGATCAACCTCCCAGACCAACCACGCCTCAACGAAATCAGAAATGATGCCTTGGATATCGCAGAGGAGGTGACAAAGTTCATGCGGACCGACCCGGAAGATCCACTTTGGATCTCTTTGCTCAAATGCCTAGAGTCTCCTGATCGTGCTCATGTAGTGCGGGCTCTGTGGGCATTGACGCACTTTTCAACTGAGATCGATGAACCAGAAGGCAACCGGGCCATGGAGCGCATGCCCAAACAAACCCTGCAGCAATTATACTTCCACACGCTTCTCGATTTGGATAAAGATATTTTGAGCGGTGCCTTGGACTTCTGGTATCAATACACCCTTTCAAGCGAGAATATCGAGACCATGCTCGATGTTTTCGATTTTCCCAGCATCTTCGTTCCGCGCATGATTGCACTGCTGACGTACGAGGCCCGAGCCACCAAGATGGAAACCGTTCTACAAGATGAGAAGGTTGCACCACCGCCATCTGAGATTCCCCGTGTACCGTCTGAGCTTCTGAAGGATCTGATGGAATTATCAGAGCCTGAGCGTAGCTCACGCTGGCTGAGGTGCTGCTTCGTGGAGGATCCGGAATGCGAGATCACACAGATCGCCCTCTGGCAGGCTTACCAGAGCCGATTCGCTGATCCTCGCGTACCGGGAGGTGGTGTTCTCCCTGCCGCCGAGTTCATCAAGAATGTGAGCACGACTTTCACGAACGCTCAAGCACAGGTCATTAATGGCCCCGGCTCCTCCACTCGATTTATCATTAAGGGCATCCGCCCTCTGGAGACAGCGTACACCTTCCAGGGCTTCCCTTACATCTACTGCAAGTGGGCCGACGACTCCAAACCCACCAAAACCTGCCAGCGTGCCTTCTCTACCCCGACGGACCTCCGCAACCACGTATTCGCCGATCATATGAACCTCAAGCGCACTGAGACACCGGGCCACTACAACCTGGACAATGCCCAATCGGCTATCCACACTTGCCTTTGGGAAAACTGCACGAGATTCCGCGGCTCTAGCGCCAGCGCGAACACCGCTGCGGTCGCTGGCCATGTCGCCTCCCACCTCCCCGAAGAACGTCCCGCAGACGCAGAGGCTCCCGTTTCCAAGCGGGCGGTGCTCCAAGAGCGTATTGTGCGCAAATGGTTCTACCTCAACACCCCAGTCAGTGAGCGCGGCGAGCCCGTTGGGGTTGCGTACAAAGCCGCCTTGGTCCTTCGCAACATTGCCCGCAACCTTCCCAGCGGCGTCGTCCAGAAATACAATGGACTTCCCTGGAAGAAAGCTGTCTTCTTGAGTCACCGCCCGAAGATCGTGGAGGTTTGGGATCGAAACCGGTCGCTGCGCAAGGAGCTCACGGAATTGATCATGTTGATCGAGAAGGAGGATTACTATTGAAGCGCGGAAAAAAGAAGAAACAAAACAGAACAAACAAGAAGAGAAAAATGAACACATCTCTTTTTTCCTCTCTTGCCCCCTTTTGTCACGATGATGAAGTAACCTACATGTTTCGGCTCCGCCCGCGACGATTCGAGGATTGATATCTTTCTCTTCTCTTGTGCTACTATATGACAAGGTGCTATGTTATCACATCTATTCTTCTTTCCCCCTTCTTTCTTCATGCTATCAGTGTCTTTTCTCTGATCCCCTTATCTTTCCGTGGGTCTGTCCCGTCGCTTCTTCTCGCTATCTTGGTTTTTGTACAAATACCCTGGCTTCGTGTTCTTCATCACGGTTCTTCATTTTCAGTATCTCTTCATACCAAAACTTGGTGTGTCCTCCTTGAAGTGTATTCGATTCCTCTTTCTTCTCCTTTCCCATTCAGTACTGCTTCACCTCACTTATCTACTCACCCGAGAGTGAGAAAGATGGGCGTCTTCCCTCGACAAGTTCGACAACGGACTGGGAAAAATGGGTGTCATAGGGGGTCCATGGTACTATACTTCGAAATGACTATCTGGCGTCTCGGGGGGGGTGGCGGTCTTGATCTACTAGGTCGGCTTTTATGAGGGTAGTAAAAATTTTTTTCCATACTTTTTACCATTTCAATACGGAGAAACATGAACTTGGAGAACCTGGGCTTGTTTTATCTTTTTTGTTCTCTATCTTTCCCCCTCCCTCTTGCGATGAAGTATATCACACTATACACGGCTCAATTTTCTTCTCAGGATTTCACCTTTTCCTTGCTTTGATTTGTAGGTCATGGGTGGTGATTCTCTTGTCGCATTTTCAATTTTTTCCCCTTGACAAATTAGCTAGTGATTGATGTATACTACAGGTGGTCACGGATGGGGTGGGCGTGCTTCGTGGAGGAGTGAAATATTAGACGATAATCTGTTCTTTCGCATAATTTACTGTAAAGAATTGATACAGATGTATGTCCTTGGGATGTGATTTGTGGGACCAGTGGAAATGTGCAGGTAAGAAGGAATGGGGAATCGGTATTCTTGGTCTATCATCGCTTGTTCTGGAGTGGATATACAGTTTAGTAATGTTATGATATCACCGTAAACCTGGCAAAAAATATATGTCCGTGAGAAAGTTCTCGTAATTCATCCAGGCGGTCGTCTCGTTGGCGGAGTTTGCGTAACCCATATCAACGGCATCCCAGACACTGGGCCAGGAGGCGGCGTTCTCTAGGCTCTCGGGGGTGTCTAATGCAGCCATGGCATCGACTGGAGCGGGTGGACCCTGGTCTGGTGGTTGCTGTACGCTTTGAGAGGGTAGATTTGAGGTGAAGGCTGGTGGCGGCTGCTGCTGCGGTGCCTCCGAGTTGTACAGAGTAGCAGAAGAGATCTGCGGTTGGGATGGTTGGTGAGAAGAAGATGGTGATGAGGAAGACGGACATGTATAAAGGGTGGAGGTGGGAGCTGAAGCAGCGAGCAACTGAACTCTCCTGGCGCGCGCCTGAGCCATGATTCTTTCCATGGGTTTCCAGAGCATCCCACGCTTCGAATCAGCAACGAGCCGGCCCAGTCGGTTGAAGGTCTGCTCGACTGTAGGCCAGAATCTTTCCATGACCGCCCTGTCTTCGCAGACACAGAGCTCCGCGACGGCTACTGCCAAGCCGTGCCACGGCGGGAAAGCGAACTCGACCCAGAGCCAAGGTACGGTGCGAGGATCGTCCCGAAGAGAATGGTAATTCTGGAGAATGTTAACGGCGAACTCGATGAGACGGTCGCCTTGGACGTGCGGCGGCGTGAAGCGCGGCGTGCGCTTGAGTGGCCGGATGACAATGAGTTGCAAGCAAGCATAGATCCCCTCCGCGACTAAGCGGGTGAACCAACTGAAGGGATTCTTGTCTAGTTGGGCATGGTGAAGTAGTTTGGAAGCGGTGTGTTGGAATTCGACGACGAGCTGTTGGCGGAGGGCGAGGGTGCTCACTGAGGGCTCGGTGAAATCAGAGAAATTTAGAAGTCTGGTGATTATGTGGGCCTTGCCGACAATCATAGTGAAAGTCATGTCGGTAAAGCCGGGAGAATCACCGGGGCTTTCTTGCATATCGAAGCTGATGTCTTCGTCATTGACGTGAGTGGGAGGGTGGGATTGCAGCCAATGCGCCTGCATCATGGGCTCAGTATCACGGTCCATCGAGGCTAGAATGTCAAGAAAGCCGATCGCTTGCCAGAGACGCTGGCGAAGTTCGCGTTCGAACGGTCGGACTGTGAACGGTGGGTCAGGCAGATGAAGCGACTGGGCTTGTGCAATGCGCAAGGCCATGGCAAGTAGTGTCCACATTCGACGGCTCTGATCTTGTGATCGGAGTGACACCTTTCAACAGGTCAGATGACACACTAGATAGCATCTGACAAACCGCGCGTGCAAGGACCCGAAACGTACCAGGAAAAGAACAAAGGCTTGCAAAACCGTCAGATCATTCGTAGTAAGGTAGTCTGCGCGCCCTAGAGCTAGTTCCACATCCCTTTGGTATCCCGCTACCAAGGATACTCTGGGTACGCCGAATGCGCGCGTGCATTCATCTTCTGACAGGCTGCACGAAGCTGCATAGTACACAGCAGATGCAAGGGCGGTTGGAGCCAAATGTTCCGGTTCATAGTCGAGATAAGGTTTCCCTTCCAAGAGGAACGCACGGAGGGAAGGTCTATGCAGTATCTTGACGACAGGGTCCACTCTTTCGAGAAAGACCCGACAGAGCTGTTGCTGGGCATACTTTGAAGGGCTCAGCTGTTCTCCAGAAGTTGAACCATGTTGCCGACTTGCCGTTGCCAGCAGACGTCGATACATCTTCAGCTGGTTACCTGCAGCCTTACGGCTCCCTTCTCTCGTACTGCGCTCATCACTGGGATGCAGTTCGGGCACCTGTATCCGGTAGAGCGTCAATTGGACTGACAACCAGCTAGTCACGTTTGGGAACAGAGATTTTCATGAGAGACTCACCTCATTCAGGAGATTAGCCCAGAATGAAGATCCCAGGTAGCTATCTGGTGTGTGCTGCCCCCCGTCCGAGTCTCCTACGGGGTCATCATCATCATCGCTGCGCGGTTCCACGCTCGCCCCAGACCGATTATTGGGGGGCAGATCATCTCTAGGAGTGGGCACATCACGGACAGGAGTAGTAGCTCGGGGGGAGAAGCTATAGCCACTCCGAACTAGGCCTCGGATGATGTCCTCCAGCTTAGCGACGCGGTTCTTTAGGTTCGCATCCGGGTCGTAGTTGGACCGCTCGGAAGCTAGTCTTCCCGATCTTCCACGGGGCAGACGCGCGCGCTCGACGGGGACGCACCTTGTCCCTAACCGTTGACAGTGGGTACAAGGGTCGAGCTTGTCGCATTTGACTTTTCGTTGACGACAGGTTTCACAACTTAACCGGACTTTAGGCTTCTGGGGATGTGGCTGGGATGGTGCTCGTCTGGAGGCGAGCTCGGCTTGCCGAGCTTCTTCATGATTCATGGTTGGTATGTACGAGGTCTTTCTTCCTCCTCTATCCTAGAAGTGGCTGGTGCTCATGAGCCAGACTTTTGGTTCAGCCAGGAGTCCGAGTGGCGAAACTTGCTTTGGGAATCGCTTAATTGAGGTCGTGCCATATACAGCCCCCTCCATTGTGGACTTGATTAAGAAGAAGTCTTGAAGAACGACAAACGGGTCTGATTCCGGGGAAGGCGACGGAAGCTGACGATGCCTCAGGACAAAACATCCCGCCCAATTAGCTCTAGTCTAGGCACTGTACTGTACGTACCTAGTTTGTGCAAAGCATAAAAAGATAGTGCTTTTGAATGTGGTTTCCATTCT
>NW_017962979.1:1670218-1911777 GCF_001890905.1 Aspergillus aculeatus ATCC 16872
TTTTTAAGACACTACCAAGTATAAACATTCTACAAGGTCCAGCACAAGGCCACATTTCAGATTGATATGAGAATAACTCGTCGAAAAGTATCTCTTTGTCACTCGGGCCACATCATTGAACCTGGTTGTCACGGTATATTTAAATAATGATAACACAAGCCGTTTCGTAGCATCACATGCTCCCACCCATCAGTTATCGCTCTGCTGTAGAAAAGAGAAATTGCTAGGGAATCGCTTGCATCTTGTGCCAGCATCAAACGCATTGTTCCCTGCCTATATCATGATGGTTTTCTCGCTCTGCCCATAATGAAACAATATGTCACTGGTAACCATAAAGATTAAAAGACCTATACATACAAATGCCGTAAACGCCACGCTGCATAAAAGATGTAATAGATGGGTTGATACATAAGAAAAAGAGAATGGTATAAAGCGGAGTAATCGAGTTACTTAGAAACGGACTTTTTCCTGGGAGACTTGACGTTCAGCACTTGTCGCATGCGCCGAAGTTTGGCCCACCATTCGCGATCGCGAGCCTTTTTGGCCTCTGGGTTGCTGTCGTCCACTACCAGCTCGTCCGTCGAAGGAGCCTCAGATGGCGCACGACTTGAAACAGAAACGGTCGACCGAACATGGCGGCGATGCCGTACCTGGAGCGCCTGGCTCAAGAGCTGCCACCCGCATCGAAGGTTCTCCGGCTTCTCGGACGCACGTCCGGTCCCGCTCTGTGCGGTTCCGTTGACCCATGGGCAATATTCCATGTGTTCGATAATCACATCAAGCGAATCGTAAAGAGCGGCAGTCCCGTTGGCCTTCGGTTTGTACATCCACAGACCCAACCGTCGGAAACACACACTGCAGCCCGCCAGGCCAGCTGTCCCATCTGGGACACTATCCCAGCCGAACAAGGCAAGCGCAAAAGCGGTTTTGTTGATTGCTAACTCGCTGGAGGCGATTGTCTGGTCCGAGTCCTGGCCATTCTCGGTCTCCTGAGGGGTGTCTGATCCGATGTCTTCGTGGGGCTTTTCGTTGCCTCCAAAATCCGTTGGAAGAGTGCCGATGATCGCGTCTAAATCAAGCGACTCTGGGGTCTGAATAGTGGTGTACTCCGGTAATTGATCTGCCATCTTCACCAGGTTGGAATAGCGCGTGCACAGTCCGGAGGTTGCCACATCTGGGTTAGACAATGGCAACCGATGGATTGTGGCTAGAGCAATTGGGTCAGTTTGAATACAGATCAGAGACAAGCAAGGAGAAACTAATGCACAATCATACCATCGCACCCTTTATTCCTCCAGGGACAATTCTCACCATGCCCTGTGACGATCTGTCCCACATACTCCTCCACCAGCCTTGTACCTGCAAATCACGCCCAATCAGCCCCTGTAAGAAAGAAAAGAGATATACGTAAAGGTGAGATGCCAACTCACGGACTTGCTTCCTTTCCTGCACCTTCTCCGCATCGAAACCGTCCAGCTCGTCCAGCTCGTCCGGCAGTTTGACAACGACCGAGCCACCGCACCCGCCCACGCACACCACACGCGCTACATCGTTACAGATCCAGCCGCGCTTGGCCCATTCCACCTCATTAATCGCCGCCGGTTTGGGTGCCCACCGATCCACGCGACGGAAGGTTTCCAATCGCTCCAGGAAGCGCTCACGGTCCCATGGAACAAAGCTGGGGCGCGACGGTGTTGTGGAGTTGTTCGAGGCTCGTGAAGTCGGGCGCGGTGTGCTCAGAAGAGAGCTACGAGCGAATGGAAGCTCGCTGAAGTCCAAACGAGCCTTTTTGCTCGAATGCTCGAGGGAGGTACGTTCTCGTGCGGGCGTGGGGGTTCCGGGGATGGCTGACTTGGTGAGTGCGGGTGTCGAGGAGGGCTTCGTCAGGGATTCAAGAACACGGTGGAACTTGCGCTTTTTGGTTTCCACCGCGTAAGACATTTTTCCCGAGCTCGGGGAAGGTGTTAGAGTCGGTGTGTGGGATAAATATATAGGTTTGGGGGAGTCGGGGATTCCTCATGAGAGCTTGGAGAGCATCGGAGCTGATGGCGCTAGTCCCTAACTGGTAGTGGCTGATCTCCGCTGGATTGTTGCCTCAGGCACCTAAGAATAACCGTCCGTTCTTACAGTATTTAGTAGAGCAGGGCATGGTAAGAATTTGATGAAAGTCCAATAGTCTCAGGTCTTCTGTGACTGTGTGCACTTCCATCTGCATGATTGGTAGGGGTTAGCTGAAGTGACATTTCTGAATTATCTCATCAATCTGGGTGGTGTCAAATAGGTTGGATTTAGGCACTCTAC
The DNA here is from genome assembly GCF_001890905.1 of Aspergillus aculeatus ATCC 16872. Lineage (NCBI taxonomy): Eukaryota > Fungi > Ascomycota > Eurotiomycetes > Eurotiales > Aspergillaceae > Aspergillus > Aspergillus aculeatus. The sequence goes on from NW_017962979.1 coordinate 1,672,520, forward strand.
TCTTTCCCAAGATATCGCTCAATCCCTCCGAAGAAAAGAGCAATGAACAAGCTTCCGTAAAGTGAGCCTTGTATCAACTAGAACTCTAGCTTTGATTTGCATCTTCTACATCTCTGTCCACCAGCCAGCCCAAGACTCTTTACTGTCGGATGCGAGCCTGTTTGGTGTTTAGCAACAATGACAGGGCAGTACGTTGAACTTAGACCCGAGTGATTTATCTTTATCTTCCTGAGAGCCAATAACAGAACAGTCCCAGCGAGAGTAAGACCATGAACCAGATAAGTTTGTGAATGTGGGCCATTCTTCGGGCTTGCTTTCCCCACGTCTGCCAACCCAGTGCTGCTCGGTTAGGGCATGACAGAAAAGTGATCGTTTCCGCGTCTGCCATGACCTCTGACGCCAAATCGGCTGGCAAGTTCCTTGAGTAAGGTATCAGGTATCGACCACTAAAGGTCCTGTAGAGACCATCCCGAGCCTGGGTGCGACAGACTCCTGCCGATGTCTTGCACATCATCTTCATCCGGCTATACCGAATCTCTGTATATTTCGAAAGAAGATCCTGGATATCCGCATCGGACGGGTTTTGCACACCACGCGCATTGATGAGGTCGTGCAGCAGCGAAGACAAGGTTGCAGCATCTTCAATGGCACAGTTGGCCCCTTGACCAAAGTTGGGTGTCATCTACAGATCATTTATTATTTTAAATTGAGCCCAAAAGAGAACGAAGTGAAGTAAGAGTAGTTGTGAGCATACCTTGTGAACACTGTCGCCCATGAGAACCATACGCTCAAAAAACCAGGTCCTGAACAAGCCTTCCTCTAGTGCAGTCATGGAGTACACTTCTTTATTCTTCCATAGATCCCCCACGCAGACGTCCTTGAAGAACCGCACATGTTTCAACTTGACGATGAGCTTGGCAGCGTCTTTGTCTGAGAATCGTGGAACGTCGGGATAGATATACTTCTGTTGAAGCTTCGTGATGATGAACCAGAATACCCGACCTTTCTTGCCATGTATGGTGAGGATGGATAGATGATCAAAAAGTCCGTTGATCTGTTCATGAACCTCGAGATTCTGGATACGTGACGAGATTCCAAAGACGCAGGAATATTGGACCGTCATAGCTGTAATTTGCATTTGTCAGCGCTGTCACCCACACAGTCGTAGATTCATTGACTAGAGACTGAGACACAGACAAGTTCGTTCACGATTCGAAATCAGCCCTGGCTGAAGCTCATCCGCGAGTCTCCAGATCTCTGATCGGATTCGACTGTGGACGCCATCGGCACCAATGACAAGATTCCCCTCATATATCGAGCCGTCAGCCGCTGTCACGCGAAGGCCTTGATCGACCTTTCGTACTTGAACGACTTTCTTATTGGTGAGGATGTTATGTTTGGCGTGGTATTTTTCGTACAAGATCTGGAGGAACTTTTGACGATCTAGGAAGGCAATGGGGTATCCGAATCTACAAGATTTAGCAGGTGATTCGACGCAGTGTTGTGAGTAGATTTTGTTTGTTCCAAGGCCAGAGGGAAATACCTCTCATGTAGGATTTTGGGATAGACATTGGCGAAGTTGAACCCGTCAGGATAGGTAATATGAGCTTTGTGCGTAGGCTCAATGTACTGCTCGATGGCATCGAAAAGATTTAACTGAGCAAGAATACGGCCTCCATTCGGCATGATACCCACAGAGGCACCCATCTGCGGAGCAATGTCACTGCCCTTCTCAAGGACGACATGCTCGATATTTGCATGTTGTAGACAATGAGCGAGCGTGAGACCCGCGACAGAGCCACCAACGATGATGACCTTGAAGGGGGGCTGTGTCGCAGGCATACTTGGTTGGCAAAGAGGTATGATGAAATGCTAGAGGTAATAGGTTGACTGAAGGAAGGTTGGAAAGAGAAGGTTTTCAGAATTGTTGTGAATGTTACTAGGACCACGGGGAAACACAGCCAGGAGTTTGCCATGGGAACCCTTCCTGGTTGATTACCAGTCACAAAATAACTCGCGTTCAGAAGATCTGATTTCCCCGAGAGATTTTGCCCGGTACGTTGTTTGCGTTGACTGGGGTGTGTCTCTGTGATACTTGATTTGTATTCTCCTGTACACTACCTCAAATGAGTGCCCTCCAATCTACCGCCGCAACGGATCCCATGGTTCAAGTCCAATCTACGGCCGCAACGGATCCCATGGTTGAAAGGAAGAGATTATCACTGACGTTGAATGTGCAATTAATCCTGAATTAACAATTCTTGGATGACTTCAGCATCTATCTCCGCAGTGGTTGTTTCTTTTTCTCTCGGAAAAACATCCTGTCTAGTTCAGCCCAGGCCCAGCCTCGTGCAGTGCAGTACAGCACTGATCCTTGTATGACCCTCTCCACGACCAAGAAACAACTCAAGGACATAGACTTTCTCCGCGGTAATACAAGGAAGGGAAACTAAAATTACACGCCTCGTATGCAACAACCGACAGCAATGTGAGATTCATTACAGGCTTGCCTGTCATCGCAGACCATAAGATCTCTCTATCCCGAGCGATATTTGGCCTCGTGTTCAGCTCTCACGATCCAAGCTCAGATGAAGTCACAGAATAAAGCGCTCAAATTACTTACGCTTATGTTTGTCGTCCAATTGCGATGCCTCCTCCTGCTGTTTGATAAGGAAAAAGCAAAAGCCATAGACCAGCTCGGAGAGAAAGAAGACGGCGACAGCCCAGAGAATAAGCGGACAGTTCAGCCAGGCAAAGGCACCTGGCCAATAAGCCCAGCGAATATAAGCAAAGCCGATAGTGGAGATAGATCCCAGGAACCGCGAGAGCCTGACTTAGCTGTTAGCACACAGGGTCTCTTGTCGGGATAAACATATTATAGACTCGAAAACTATCTGTCGACGCACCATTTTGTGTACGAAGCGCCACGCGTGCTCGCCCGAGTCAGCAACAGAAACACATCGCCAACACTGATGAACATCTGACAGACGACGGCTCCCCACGAGTAAGCCAGACCAGGGCCCAGCTGAGCGGCCAGGGCCAGGTGTCCGCTCAGCCAAAAGAGGGCCATGCCTGCAAAAGCCAGGGCCAAATTTTTCATGACCAGTGGGGAATGGCGCCATTCATTGGAGCCGTTCCTGATGGCGGCATATATGACTGTGATATCGAGAAGCAAACCCAGAAAGAAGGCCACGCGCTCGACCATCCCCTTGGCTGGGTATACTAGGCAATATACAATTTCCCATGCAAAGTTGATCGTAATCCCTGCGATGGTCATGCTGTAGGTCTGGTCTCGGAAGGAGGTGTAGGCCACATTCAGATAGTACGCAAGCCAACCGAAACCCATCCCCGCGATGAATAGGCTGTCAAGCCATTTGAGAGCTTCGTACTCTGCAGGCACTTCCGAATGTTCGAATCCGTCCATTTGAAAAGCTCTGCCATGGAAAAGAAGGAAAGAAGGTAGAAAAAGCAATGGCCCTAGTCCTGGTCCAATACGAACTGCCCTCACTAGCACCATTACTTTGGCACTGCTTATATACATCTGCTCTGAAATAGCAAGTACCAGAGGGTGTCAACGAGGCACAGAGAAGCAGAGGACCCGCTATGCTACTACCCTTCTACGACCTCAGTCTTGCCACGCAAGTACTCCCAAGTTCTCCCGCCCGGAGTAGGACTGGACTTCAAATCTGTCAACCGTGTGACCTAGGATCGTATACGTTTTTCTGCAGGACTCTGCAAGACAGCCAGGGAAGCTTCAGGTCTGGCAAAGTGTTTGCCATGTTGTGCATTAAGCGCATGTACCTATGCCTAACTGACTGATTGACTGACATCCAGCTGATGGGTTGGATCCCAGGTCAGGGAAGTGGCATCAGCGGCAAGCCTGAGGAAACGAGATAGTGTAACTTGTCTCAAGCCCTCGACCACCTTTCATCATATACAGCAGAGAAGGGAAAGGGGCCCGAGGGTCATAAGCAATCCATCTGCAGCTGGTGGGGCATCTTTAAAAGCCATGCCATTACATATATAGATCTGAAGAGAAACCCTTCTTCATTCAAAATCCTAAACTCACCTGCACTGTAACCTGAAGTATTCTTGCCTGGTTGCTTCTTAACTGAAAAGCCCTAACAACCGCGGAAAGGGGCCCCGAAAGGAAGGAAAAACGCACCCAGAACAGCGAATCATGACCGCAATTTCAGATGTTGCTTCCATGTCTCTTCCATGGATGGCAACTATTGGGATTTTCCCTCTTGTTGTCTATGTGCTTCTGGATAGAATGCCTCCTCTGTGGCCGACCTCCAAGAAGGCATATTTAATCGGCCAGAAGAGGCCCGATACAGTGACCTCCTTTGAATGTCCTTATGCTTACATCCGCCAGATCTATGGCAAGTATCACTGGGCACCATTTGTACACAAGCTCTCTCCAACACTCAAGACCGACGATCCAGCCAAATACAAAATGGTCAACGAGATTATGGATGCAATTCACTTGTGCTTGATGCTGGTGGATGATGTGTGTAGTTTCCTAGTTTCCTTTGTTGGCCTGTTTTTTCTGTCTGCAGCTCGGGCAAGTTCACTGATAGCAGACATACGCACACGGTAGATCACCGACAACAGCGACTATCGCAAAGGCAAACCGGCAGCGCACAAGATTTATGGTCCTTCGGAGACCGCCAACCGAGCCTACTACCGGGTGACGCAGATCTTGAACGAGACGGTGCAGCGGTTCCCGAAGCTGGGTCCCTTCTTGATGCAGAATCTGGAGGAGATTCTAGCCGGTCAGGACCTATCGTTGGTGTGGAGGCGAGATGGCTTGAATGTATTTCCGACATTGCACACCGAGCGTGTAGCGGCATATCGGAAAATGGCCTCCCTAAAGACAGGGGCCCTGTTTCGGATGCTAGCTCAGCTAGTGAAGGAAGACACGTCGATGGATGAGACGATGACCACTTTGGCGTACATCTCACCCTTGCCTTTTCCCTCTCTTCTCTGAATTGAAGAGGTGGCCCTCCGAGCGCTAACTATATATAACCCGCTACACAGATGGTGCTCTCAACTTCAGAACGACTGCAAGAACGTCTACTCCTCAGAGTACGCCAAGGCGAAAGGTGCGCTGGCAGAGGACCTGCGCAACCACGAGTACTCGTATCCCATCATCCTGGCTCTTGAAGCCCCCGATGGCCACTGGGTGGCCAGAGCGTTGGAGACAAGCTCCCCCCGAAATATCAGGAAAGCTCTGGCGGTGATTCAGAGCGAGGGGGTGCGGAATGCATGTTTTACAGAACTAAAGCTGGCCAGTGCTTCTGTGCAAGACTGGCTATCCATCTGGGGACGAAACGAGAAGATGAACTTGAAAAGTCAGTAGGGGGTTGTATAGAGTGGGTGATACCTGGTATAGGGTGGTTTAGCTCCAGATAGGGGGTTGCCAGGTGGTAGGAGTGGCTCTCGCGATACATACAGCGGCGTTATGGTATGAACTCAGCATTACATGTCTGTCTCTCCCTGTTCTAAATTTTCTTTCACTCTCTTTATCCTCTACTACACTGTGTCATGGTTGTAATCCGGTAGGTTGGCTCTCTGAGTTTAGTCATAAATCTCCGAGGGTTCACAGCTCGTGCAAAATGGGGGGTGACAATAAGGCTCTTCGGCTCGAGTCACGCCACCATAATTCTCCGATCAATTCTATACATCAGCTTTGACTAGGGATAGCTTTAACTAAGGATTGGGTTTAGCTAGGAAGTATAAGCTGCCTTGTCCTGTCTACAATGTTGGATCCCGTAAGCGGATAGATGCAGTCAAGCAGATAATCTCAAGATGCTCTTTGGACAACCTATATTGTCATGATAATAGTTGACCAGGTCATGAATTTCGATCATTGATTGATTGTTCGTCAGTTGATCTTGCAGTCATAATCAGAATTGAAGGTCACGCTTCTGTCCCAATTTCTTTCTTTTTTTTTGATTTTAATTTATTTATTTATTTTTTCCTGTTCTTGCTTTTTTCCTTGACCAAGACCTACATCTTCCTATTTATCCAACAACATGTTTTTGTTTTCGATTATATTGGCGGTCACCATAGGCTCTATGCTCGGGGCAATTACACGGCCATGCATCCTTGTCAGCCTCTCACAGAGACCTCCTTTTCTCACTCCACTTATTGGGAACCCATTGTCGCAGCTTCCCTCTGTCTAACGTCGAAAGCTGGGTGCTGTGCGACTATTCTCGCAGTTGATGACTCTAGAAGCATGCGTAGTCCTGCATTCCAGACACGCGATATTCCCGGGGCCACCGCGGCCTATCAGCCAGCCTTCGAGGCATCCGTATGCCTTAAATGTCTCTGTGCTCGTATTCCTCGGCGATAGCATGGTAGTCCTCCTGGGTTCAGGTCCTTCAGGTCCTTCATCTGGGCTTCTCGATTCAAGGATTCACTATCACTGCTACACGAGGAGACAATGAACTCTGACATGTTACTCGAAAACGAACAACATTCAACGAGTAGAAATCACGCTCGATCGATGAAGGAGATAGTCAACATCTGACATGCAACGCTGGGCTATTTCCAATGGATGGACGATGATCTCGCTTCAATATGACATTTGCCCCCTCCCCCCCTCGTAGTCATTGTCACATTCCCTCGGAGCCAGGATACCCTTAGCTATCCAGAAAACGCAGTTGAGATCAGCAATTCTCGGGGACCTGGAAGAAAGAACCACTCGCCTCTCAGAAACGAATGAATATCATTAATAGAAACTGAATGAAGAAGCAACAAACCAAACCCACATATATTGTAGTTTGCGTGGGAAGCATGACCTTCTTCTCCCCTCCTCCTCCTCCTCCTCCCCATACTCCTCCTACCCTGGCTCTAATCTAAAAGTTTGCTTTCCTTTCAGTTTGCCTGCATGCATGAACATGGAGCCGATTCAAGTATCAACCTGCATTTTGGCAATCGTCCTGGGAGTGACCGGCCACCTGGGCCTGTTGATCCACTCCGAGTGGGATGTATATGCATTTCCTATTCTGGCTACTCTCGGTCTGGGGCCGGCCGTAGTGCTCTTCCTCCTTGCCGGCGCGAGCTACTCCAATGCATTCTGGCTCACGCTGAACGCCGTCGTGAGCTTTGACGCCTCCTTGTGTTTGTCCATCGCCGTCTACCGGTACTTCTTCCATGCATTGCGGCACTTTCCCGGTCCCCAGCTCGCCAGAATCTCTGCGCTCTGGTCGATCAACGCGGCGGTGGTCGATGCCAAATGGCATCTCCGGGTGCAGGAGCTCCATCGTCAATATGGGACCTTTGTTCGGATTAGTATGTAAATCTTCATCAATATTGTTAGCTTTCTTTATTTTTCTTTGATTTGGGATGGCAAATTACCAAAAGGAGGATTTGATTGACCGGATCACTAGAGCCACGTGAGATCTCCATAGATGACCCAGCAGCCATCAAGGCTATACATGGGCCGGGAACATCGTGCGTCAAGGGCCCGTTCTACGACCTGAATTATCCCAGCCATTCCCTGCAGATGACAAGAGACAAGGCTTTCCATTCAAAGCGGAGGCGGCTTTGGGATCGTGGGTTTACTCCTCGAGGTACGTTCCCTGCATATGTCCACCAGCTGATACTGCCCCCGTCACGACCGATCTGACACTGACACCCCTTGCTAGCACTGGCCGGGTATGAGCCCTTTATCCTCGATCACTGCAGAGTTCTGGTCCAGCTCATCTCCTCTCGAGCCCCGCACAAGCAGGAAGTTAATGAGCTGATCGCCGGGTTCACCTGGGACTCGATGGGCATCCTTGCATTCGGCAAATCGTTTAACATGCTCCAAGGCGCTCCGCCTTCGAACATCCAGCAGATGAAGGATCTTGGTCGAATTGCGAGCGTGTTGCAGTGCGCGAGCTGGATTGCGCAATTGGTGCGGAATTCCCCGGGGCTACGAGTCAAGAACCAGCTTTGGCTGAACTGGTGTAGCGAACAGTTGGAGAAAAGGAAAAAGGTACGTAGCTCTCTCCTTAAGCCGTCCGGGTCATGTGAGCCCAATGAGAGGACCTTGCTGATCGGCGCAGATGGAGCTGAACCATCAGGACCTCTTCAGCTATCTGATCGAGGGGGCTTTGGCCAACTATGAAGGCCAAATGAAGAGCGAAATAGATCAAGACTTAGTCTACGACTCGGAGCTTACAATCACTGCAGGCAGCGATACCACGGCTGCGACGGTTAGTGCGCTGCTGTATCTGTTGGCCCAGCATCCAGACAAGCTCCAGAAGCTGCAGCAGGAGGTGGACTCTTGTGTCTCTGCCGGCGAGGCAATCACCCATGCTGCGCTCGCAGGCAAGCCATGGCTGGAAAGCTGCATTAATGAGGGTCTTCGCATGTATCCAAGCGTGGCGAGCGGTGTCCCCCGCGAGACTGGCCCTGAAGGGCTCATGGTTGCCGGAGTCTACATCCCTCCAAGGACAATCGTCTCTACACCTACTTACGCTATCCACCGAGGTTCGAGTCTCCCATTATCTAAGATAGACTTTGTAAGCACAAGCTGACGATCCACAGATCCACGAAACTTCGTCGACCCGGATAGCTTCGTCCCCGAGCGGTGGTCAAGCAAGCCGGAGATGGTCCTCTGCAAGGAAGCATTCAAACCTTTCTCATCCGGAAAATATGCCTGCGCGGGGAAGCAATTTGCGATGATGGAGATGCGACTTGTCGTGGCCACCATTGTGAAGAATTTCGACCTCGAGTTTCCCCCCGGAGAGGGACAAGAGCCACTAGAGAAAGTCGGCCACGGGGTATTGGATTGTTTCACGGCGCATATTCCGGACTATCATCTGATCTTCCGTCCCAGGTAGACAAATTCGAAGTCCTGGTGATAGTAGTAATAGTAGTAGTTAGCAGCAGGTTAGAAGCTGTTTGTGAGTAAGCATTCCAGTTGATAGAATTGAAATACATCGCAACTCTTTCAGCAGCACCCGCTGCGATTGTCCGGATGCGGCCAAAGAGAAACACGGTTGGGGCTAGCCTCCAACCAGGGAAACCACAAGCAGCACGAATTCAGGGAGAATAAAAGGACGTCGAGACCCCCTAGATCGGGCTTGAATGCCCCTTCCACGTCATCTTTCATCAGGGGAGTTTCTTGTGTACTGTTGTCACCATGACCACGGATGAAGCAACACACGAGGGTGGGCGAGGCAGCATCAGCATGTATGATCCGGCACGGGATCGCTGGGAAGAGAAGGCGGAAGTTGTTCCGCCGGCCTCGTCTTCTCCATCTCCCCCAAACCGTCCTCGTTCAACCATCACTCCTTCACCACCACCACAACAACAACAACAACAACAACAACAAGAACAACAACAACAACAAGAACAACAACAAAAAAGACACTCACCCTCTTCTGCTGTACGTGTTGTGAACCCCAGTATTCCAATGCCCCAGAAACAATACTACTGCAGGAACCTCTTCCCGGTGGAGTCTGCGGTTAGCGAGTGGTGGCGTCGGAGGCGGTGATTCCCCGACATGGGCGGCTGGCTTTGTTTGCTTGCTTGCTGCACTTGCGGTGAAATCTCTGTTTTTCACCACTTCGTTGGGACTGAAAATAGGACAACTTAACCTAATTCTCTACCATTACTCACTGCCACTCAATAGATCACAGATGAGCCACAATTGAAGTCTCCGATCTCACTGATTCCGGCCCCTCTCTCTCCAACTCTCCCTTCCAGGCCACCCGACAAACCCGCTCCTCGCAACCTCACATCAACCTCAACCCGACAAAAGCCCCCATCCAAACCACCAGGTCCATCTACCAAAATGGGCGATTATTCGTACTCCGAGCCCGTCCGCTCTCCCTCGCCCAGCGGCCACCACGGACGGGAAAGCCATGACCCCTACAAGCGCAAATACCCCGAGGAGGAGCCCGCCTCGACAACGACAACGACAGATCAACAATACCGGCCCATCTCCAAACGCAAGCGCGTGGAGGAGCGCCACCAGAAACTCCGCAAGCGCGGCCGCACCCCTCCATCGGCCTACTCGCGTCGCGATCGGGACGACGAGCCCGCCGGCGGCTCTAACCGCAACCGCAACGCCCACAATCGATCCCCCTCGCCTCCCATGCCGCCGCGGTCGCCGACCCCGGAAGCCCAGTCGCGCCCGCGCAAGCGGCCCGGCGGTGGCGCGCGGATGGGCCTGGTGGACCGGGAAACCCTCCGGCGGCGACAGGAGGAGCGCGAGCGCACGGAGCAGGAGGAGGCGATCCGCAACTCGCAGATCCGGGGCGTGACGGACCTTGTGCGGCAGCATTACAACGCCGTGCCGCAGCGGGGCCGCGAGTGGCGCAAGACGGAGAGTAAGATCAAGGGCCTGCGCAGCTTCAACAATTGGGTCAAGAGCACGCTTATCCAGAAGTTCTCGCCGGATGAGGAGTTTGTGTCCCGCGCGATCGGGACCAAGGACTGGGCCGACGGCACGGGCCCGCCGCCGGTCGAGCAGAAGAAGCTCCTGGTGATCGATCTGGGTTGCGGGAAGGGTGGTGATCTGGGCAAGTGGCAGCTGGCGCCGCAACCTGTGGATCTGTACGTGGGTCTGGACCCGGCTGAAGTCTCCATCGTGCAGGCGCGCGAGCGATACAGCCAGATGCGGTCGGGACGCGGAGGTCCGCGCGGTGGTCGCGGGGGTGGTGGCGGTGGTGGCGGCCGGGGCCCGAGTTTCCATGCGGAGTTCGCGCCGAAGGATTGCTTTGGCGAGTGGTTGGGGGATATCGACATTGTGCAGCGGGTTGGGATTGATCCCAATGTGGGACCTGGGGGCTCGCTGATGAGCTCGCGCTGGGGCGGAGGTGGCTTCGACGTGGTCGCTTCGATGTTCGCGATCCACTATGCATTTGAGAGCGAGGAGAAGGCCCGGCAGATGCTGCGCAATGTGGCCGGCTGTCTGAAGAAGGGCGGCCGGTTCATGGGTGTCTGCCCGAACTCGGATGTCATCAGTGCCAAGGTGGCCGAGTGCCATGCTAAGCGCAAGGCGCGCGAGGAGGCGGCGGCGGCGTCGAAGAACGAAGAAGCCGAGCCCGAGGACGGAGAAGTCGAGGAGGACACCACCAAGGTCGAATGGGGCAACTCTATCTACCGCGTGCGGTTCCCCGGGGATACGCCCGAAGATGGCATTTTCCGGCCGCCGTTCGGCTGGAGGTACAACTACTTCATGCAGGAGGCTGTGGAGGAGGTGCCGGAATACGTGGTGCCCTGGGAAGCATTCCGAGCGTACGTGTTTTACTTGTTCTTCGTTCTGGTCTATCGGTACGAACATGGCTAACGATGTGAGATAGCTTGACGGAGGAGTACAATCTGGAGTTGCAATATCGCAAGCCGTTCCTGGAAGTGTGGCGCGATGAGAAGGATGATGCCGAGTTGGGGCCTCTGAGTGAGCGCATGGGTGTGCGTGATCGCAATACTGGGCAACTCAGCATGACGGCGGAGGAGCAAGAGGCAGTCAGTAAGTACAACATCTCTTTGGGCGAAATCGGTTATATAAGCCAAGCTAACGAGATGCTATAGGTTTCTACCACGCTTTCTGTTTCTACAAGGTCTAGTTGGATGAAGGGTTTAGCTCTAGCTTGGTACTTCGCTATCACTATCTATATTGCTGGCAATACAACTAGCTACAGTTCACTCAATCAATGCATATAGTTTTTAGACTATCATACTTCAAGCAATGTAGCCAGGGGTAGAACAGTAGTATTAAACTAAAATGTGTAAATCATCCTCACTTCTACCAAGTACAGCAGATACTGAGAGGTGCCACGGCCAAAACTCGGCTCTGGTAAACTGTTCTTTCTTGCCTGACCGCCCTAAACTGGCAGAATAGTGGTAAGAACATCCGGAGAAAACTCGGCGAAGAAACTGGTTAATATCCCACCGCCTTGGTAAGCACATGACCGGCAGAATGCCAGCAACCTCGCGAGTAAAATCCAGGCCCTCATATATGAACAGTTCCAGAAAATCAAGCTGCAAAACTGTTCTCTTTATCCGACCGCCATAAACCGGCAGAAAAGTGGTAAAACCAGCCGGCCAAAACTCGGCGAGGAAACTGGTAAAGCTCCCACCGCCTTGCGAGGCACATGACCGGCAGAACGCCAGCAACCTCGCAAGAGAAATTCAGGCACCAACACATGCACAGGTCCGGAAAATCAGGCATCAAAACTGTTCAATTCTGGCGGTGGCAGAAAATCAGGTCCCTAACCCACTTGACCACCGCGCGCCCCACCGATAACCCCCTCCCCCGATAAATTGATAAGCGCCGATAAGGTACTCGATAGAAGTGTAAATCAGCTATAACCCGAACCATACTAGCGTGACCGCGTCGCGTCTTGCTTTCTTTGCTCTCGGAGTTTCTTTCATCTTGCAAGCGACAGCGCAGCAGTCTATGTAATAGGGTCAGGTAAGTAAGACAGGGTCGGTAAGTCTACTAACGTAACAGGTTTCTTTTGACTTAGTGTTGTGGGTGAGGGTTTATAGTTTCTTTGACTTGATCGAGTCCACGAAGTGAACAAAGAGCGCCCTCACGCACTGCTCCCCCCGCCTCCACCACACCAGGCCAGACCAGACCGAAACCACACAGCACGTACGGAGCCCCTCCTTTCTGATCAACAAACTATCTTGTTGGCAAAACAAGTCGGATCTCTTGGGGTTTCCTCCGGCTACACTCCCCACTTACTCTTCATAACAGAGCCTAACATCAAACACATTCTCTACACCAGAGAGCGATATCAGAATCAACATCAACAGCCACTACAACAACAGCAGCAGCCTCTACAGCCCTAATTTAACTTACTTGCTGCAAGTGCAAGTCCTCCCAATATGCCCCTCCGCCGCCGAAACGAACCCGCACCCACCTCCTCATCTTCCACATCAACAACAGCCTCCTCTACAATCCCCCAACCACCACCGTACCAGCCCCCGACGATCTCCAACCCTAAAGCCGACCAACTGACCCTCCACGCGACCTCACACGCCGCCCTCCTCAGCCTCCTGACCAGCCAACCCCTCCGGAACCTGAAGACGCACCTCCAGCATGCGCAGGAAAAATTGACCGAGGCGGCCGGGGATATCAACGAACGGTTGACGGATGCAGAGGAGCGGGTGCGGCGGAAGAAGGAGCGAAATGCTGAGGGAGGGGATGATGATAATGATGAGGAGGAGGTAGCCGCGCTCAAAGAAAAGGTGGAAGCGACAACTGCCAAGTTGGATCAGAAGATGCGGGGTGCGATTGATGCGGAGGTGAAACTGGAGGGGCTGAGTGAGTTGCTACGGGGTTTGGATGGCAATGTGAATGTGGTGGATGGCGCGGTGGCTACTAGGAGTCGATCGACAAGAAGTAGTCGGCGGAGTAGGAGGGATGAAGATGGGGATGAGGAGATGGAGGATGCTGGTGCTCGTGACGATGACGAGGAGGAGGGGGAGGGAGGTGATGACGATGAAGAGATTGCCGGACCGACGTTGGTGGGCAAGATAGAGGAGAGTGTCACCGCGACGAAGGACAAGTGGAGTGGGTTGTCGCTTACCCAGAAGTATGTCAATGCTGCTTCCCTTTTCATTGAGACAGGATGAGAGACTGACAAGGCCATAGATACTCCACCAACAACGCTTACATCGGATTCTATCGCATCATTCACGAAGCCAAACACCCGGGTGATGATATCCCCCCACTCCCGCATGCCTCGACCTGGTTCGCCCACCTCGAAGAAGGGGCCGACAAGAAACCCACAACTTCGGCTACCAGCAGCAGAGGCGTGGCGACAAGCGCAGTATCGGGAGTGTCGGCTACCATGGGGGCATCCTCCTCTCGCCACGCCAAAAATCCTTCCGCTGAAGAAGGCGATGACGAAGATGCTTCAGACGAAGACATCGCTATTTCCCGTGAACGCATTTCTCTCAAGTGCCCCCTTACTCTCCTCCCCTTCCAGGATCCGGTCACCAGCACCAAATGTCCGCACAGCTTCGAGCGCGAGGCCATTACCGCAATGATTGCGCAGAGCCGCACCACCGCCCCGGACCCGAGGCACGCTTCATCCAGTGGGCACACGGGCCGACGTGCGCGTCGCGTGCACTGTGTCAAGTGTCCGGTGTGTGAGGTGGTTTTGACCGAGTTTGATCTACGAAGTGATCCCGTTCTTCTGCGCAGGTTGAAGAGAGCTGAGGCTGCTCAAAGGCGGGAGCAGGAAGAACTGGAGGAGGAAGAGTATGATCAAGGAGGTGTGGGTGGGCGGAGGAAGAGAAGTAGGAAAAATGGGATCACGGTGGCTAGTGATGATGATGATGATGGCGACACAGCTACCTCACGAAGAGTGGCGTCTCAGCAAGACCAGATCAGAATCAAACAGGAACGCGGTGTCTCCGTCGCTGCTGTTGTGGACCTGGAGGCGGATGAAAACGTGGAAAATGAAGATGAGGAAGACGAAGAATTTGAGGACGAAGGAAATGGGCACGCAGGAGATGATGATGGGGAGGAGGACGAGGATCAGGACCAGGAGGTAAGGGCAGGGGAGAACGACGAAAACGACGAAAATGAAAATGCAATTCAAGTGGCTGATGACATATCACAAGGCGAGGTAAATGAAGATCAAGAGCTGGAAGAGCAAAGCGAAGAGGGGGGTGCTGATGAGGGAAGTCAGGAGGTAAGAGACGAAGAAGGCCACGAAGGAGCAGAGTTTGAAGAGACAATGCAGGTGGCTGATGAAATATTTCAAGATGAGGTAGTTGAATTTCAGGAGCAGGAAAGCAAAGAGGATGAGATGGAGGTTGAGGAAGAAGGACAGGAGGTAAGAGAGGGAGATGAAGAAGTCGAAGAATCGGTGCAGAATGCTGATAACACAATTCAGCATGAGACAAATGAGACTCAAGGGCATGAGGGGCAAGTGGATGAAGAAGATGAGGAGGAGCCAGGGCAAGAGGAAAAGGAATCACAGGAAACACATGGAGAAGAAAGGCAGGAAGATGCGGAAAATGTGGATCAGGCAATGCAATATGTCGAAGCTGAATCAGCTGAACAACAAGAATATCAGGTTGTCCATCAAGAAGAGAAAAAAATAGAAATCCATGATATTGACACTGCGGTTAAACAAGATGACCAGAGTGTTCATGCTCAACCACTTGAACAAGAAGATGAGGAAGATGTCCTCAAAGAAGAAGGCGAACCGCATCAACATGTCAACACCAGAGCTATCGAACAAGAAGTTCTGCAAGAAGAAGTTATGAAGGAGGAGAGTGAGGACAATGCTGTCGAACGATCGGAGAACGAAGACCAGGTACATGATGGGGGAGAAGAAGATGAGAGTGAGCTCGCGGACGCTGAATCAGATGACCAGAATGACCAGGGAACGATAGAATATGGGGATAAAAGGCAGTGCGTTGACACTGGTTCAGTTAGGCCGAAGAACGCGGGCGTCGAAGAGGAGAAAGAGAGTCAAGAAGCTGCGGATGAACCAACTAGACAAGAACAAGATGAGGAGGAGGACGGTAGCAGGAGCGAGACGAAACAAGGCGTTGGCGATGCTCTGGTCAAGCCAAATGTCCAGGCAGATGCAGAGCAGGAAGATGAGGCACTTGCTGATGCTCAACCTCAACTTGTTGAAGAGCAAATCCAGGAAAATATCAATGAGGAAGCGGAGGCCATTGAAGAAGACGAGGAAGTGGTGCAGACAAAAGAGAAAAATGTCCAGAACGAAGAGCAAGAAAACAATGGAAGTCGTCAACTGTATGCTGATTTTATTGAGCATAAAGCTCAGGATCAAGATGTGAATCAGCAACTCGCGCATGGACAAATTGATCAAACAAGCATAAGAGAGACAAACAAGGAAGAAGACCATGAATCCGAAAGCAGGGATGTGGTGGATGAGAAGAGAGAGGACCAGGAACAGAGTCAACATGCTGAGGCTGAGTCAGACAAGCAAGAAGACCAGGGTGGTTCAGAGAAAGTGGAGGGAGATGATGGTCTGCACGTCGGTGCTGAGTCAGTAGAGCGAGCTGAGCAAGAAAACGAAGAGCAGAATCAAGATCAAGATGTTGTTGAGGAGGAACCTGTCGCGCCAGGAGATCAGGATGATTTGGAAGAAGATGGAAATGAGCTCACCGCAGATGGTGCAGTGCTTGACGATGCAGAGCAAGGAGGCGGAGATGAAGATGTCAATCCCAATATCGTTGAAGATGATATCGCTAAGCCTCAAGACCTAGAAGATGAGAACATGAGAGAAGAAGAAGAAGAAGAAGAAGAAGAAAAAGAATCAATCAGCTTCGTCAATGCTGGGCCGATGGCCGATGAGGTTGTAGTCCAGGCGGAACGGGAAGGAGCAAACGAGGGAGAAGAAGGAGGCAAGCACATGGGTAATGAAAACTTGGATAACAAAGCAGAGGAAGAGGAGATGAACACCTTGCCAAAGACCGGCGGAGAAGAGGTTGCCAACAATGATGATCTATTCAAAGAAGGAGATCAAGAACAGGTGCAATCGGTGCTTTCAAAGGAAGCAGAGGGGTATATGGATGTTGAAGTGGAGGAAGATGGCCCAGAATACCGGAAAATTGATCCAGATTACGTGTATGAAAGATTGGAAGGAGAAGACACAGATGATCCAGACGAGGGAAGGGAAGGAGAAGAACTAGGATACGCGGACCCGGACGTAGACGCAGACGACTCAGACGAGGAAAGGGAAGGAGAAGAAGCAGGATATGCGGACCAGGACCTGGACCAGGACCTGGACGCAGAAGACTCAGAAAATATAGACTACGAGGCGCTCGGATACGAAGACGAAGACGAAGAGCAAGACTCTATCCCAGACGATGAGATAGATTTTAAGGTCGACTACTAAGAGGCCTGTTTATGGGTGGGTATCTTTGTTATTATCGGTGTTTACTCATGATCATATTCTGCAATACCCTTGTGCTCGGTCCCTTAAGCACGCCCTGGGATATATAACTAGTAAGAAATACACAGAAAAAGCTCAGTCAAATAAGAAACTCCACCCAGGGTACTGGCCATGAAGAAAGAGTGTAGTCAACAGCCGTCACACATCATCGCATCTGTGCCAGACAGCATGCAACCCTCGTGACTGTTCTGTCGATCAGCCCGTCAGCCCGATCGGGTGTGGCTTGCCGATCGGGCATTGAGTGGGAATGCAGTGTGGGCGAAACAGAATGATCTGTTCGACGCGGCATTTTCTTGAATCATGCCTAAATATGGATAAAAAGAGAAAACACGAAAAAAAGAAATTAAGAAACCACGTCAGAAATCAATCCGAACACACTACTTGGTGATGAGGTTGAGATAGTCGGCGACAATCAGTGTAACCATGCTGGTGGATCCGCGGGGTTAGTGACAGCACTACACGATAAGAAAGCCTTGGGGGTGGGGAAACTAACGCATGAGGAGCGATCCGCACATAGTAGGTGCCGAAGCCGCGGTAGAATCGCAGCCAGCCCTCCTCTTGCGCCACCTTGCGCGCGCAGTCCAGTAGGCCCTTGTACGGCAGCTTGCCGGTCAAGGGATCCTTCTGCTGCTTCTGCAGACGAGTCTTGATAAAGTCAAATGGCAACGAGAGGAAGCTGGCGAAGAAACCGGCGATCGCAGAGGCGGCAAAGGTCTGGCTCTGGGCCGACAAATTGGTGTGGGCCTTCAATTGAGCCTTAGACTCCGCAAAGAAGGTCAATTGACCGACGTTGAGGGCCATCGCGCGCACAACGGTCGGCAAGGCACCGGCCCACAGGGCTGGAACACCTTCCGACTTGGAGATGCGGACAAGCGCGTCCAGCGCCGAGCGGTAGTTGGCCCGCGCTGCGGGAGGCTTGAGGCCGTCCGATTGCATACGGACCAGGGCCAAATCGGCTGGGTTGCCAATCATGGCTGCAATACCACCAGCAGTCAACCCAGCCCCCGCGCGTTCGGCAAAGGTGACCTTACGGTTAGCAGCCTCTGCGCGCTTGTTGAGCATTTTGCTGAAGGTGTCAAAGAAACCCAGGCGGGCGGTGGTGTAGACAGCTTGACGAAGGAGACCAGCAGATAGACCCGTGTAAAGATCGAGTACCTTGCCAGACGCGATGATGTCGCGAGCTACGCCAAAGGCCGAGGGTCGAGGTCCGGTGCGGACACCCTCGCCGGCTAATTGCAAACGGACTTTGATCATGTCAATGGGCTGAATGACGACAGTAGCGGTCATGCCAGCAAGACCGCCATTGACGAAGGGAAGCGCCGCACGAGTGTAGGGGTGATGAAGGAAGTCCATGGCGGGCTGGGGTTCTTTGGCGGCGGCAACAGCTGGGGTTGTGGTGGTGGTTGTAGTAGAAGCCATGTTGAGGGAGTAATCAGGGTTCACTCCAGACCTATTGGTTATTGTCAGTATCTAGGATCAATGGTCAATGCTAAAAAAAAATGCTGCTCCGATTGAAAGAAATGTTGAGACGACAGGCAGGGAATGAATATAAAGCTAAGACAACACGAGGAAAAGCGGGGTGGGGAAACAAAGAAGCTTGGAATCAAAGTATGGAGGAGGCTATGCCCCAGGCCAAAACAGTTGGGCCTGGCCAGGCACTTTCCACAAGACCATCCGGGGATCTTCCAAGAGGGAAAAGCCGAAGCTACTTACCGTGGATGAGAGAAGGCGATGCAGAAGCAAAAGGAGGGGGTGCGAAGGAGCTTAAGGTGGAGGAGGAGGAGGCAAATATTTTATTTAAGACTTGGATGGAAAAAAGCTCCTGGTCAGATGATGGATGAGGAGGAGGAGGAGGAGGAGGAAAATGTCGCGGGGAAAGACGGACAGGGAGCAGGGAGGGTGAGTTTTAAGCAAAGTGGGTAGAAGGAGAAAAGATGATCAAGCCTGGCAAGCACTGCCAGGCCGAGGAGGTAACTACCACCACCTCACCATTGATGGATGGCTGGTTGAATGTGGTACAGAGAGTCTGGTACAGTCACAGTGATTGATGGGTCATACTCGGGCATCGGAACCTACAGTACAGTGCTGGTGGAGATTTACGGGGTGGTAGTTTTAGTCGTATTTCTCTTCGAATAGGCATCTCCATAATAATATGATTGTTATTAAATACCTGATTTGCATATGGTCCAGTATCCACCAAGTAGTATGTACAGTAGTAAGTACAAGTACAGTACTTTGGACTAAGCAGCTACTGCATGATGCCCGCCAGCTGGAAAATGCGGGGGAGCGTGGCAACGTCATGTTACTATCGTCTTTTTCCTTTTTCTTTTTCACGTTACCACCTTCATCCTTAATTTTGATTGTATTGTTTCATACTGTATCACACACCGAGCAATATAACATCTATAGATAGAAAGAACGATAGGGACCGTTTTCCTCCACTCTTCAGCCAACCTACCCTGCCCTGTACTGTACATGCTATAGAGGATCATCTCTCAACTCTCATACTTGCAGGTGTCCACCCACCGAGTGGGGAACTCAGCTCCTCCCCACCTCCAGTAATCGGCTACTAAACCACATCCAGCACCTAACGAGAACCCCCCGGAAACCCCGGCCAGGCCCGAGGTTAGACTCCATACATCTGGATCTCTTGGCTCGACATGACATCCCAAGCATCAGCGCTGATCAATATTCTTCCGCATCTTCCGCTGCTCCCCCCTCTCCCGCCCTGCTTTCCCGCATCCTCATCATCATCTCTCAAACCAACAACCAAGTGCATTGGAGAGAAATCACACCTCCCCATCCATCTGATACTGCCGATAATCGGACTGATTATTACCTGAACATCACTTCGCCTTTCGACATCCCAACAAGTTCCCTTCACCGAAGAACCAATCAGTATGGAACGGGATGGAATCCGGAGAAGGTTTCCTCCGGGTATTAGTTTGGTGTTGACATCACGGGCGAAAGAACTACCTAAGCCAGGATCAAGTCACTACGATAGTAAAGGGATTAGTTGTACTCCGTAGGTAGCAGTGATATCGTCCGAACAGAGACGCGAGAACATAGAGTAGCGTATAAACCAATGAAGACACACCTACATCCTCACCAACTACTAGTATCCGCTGTACTGTACTGTACTGTACATCTCCCCGATCTTCCTCCACCATATCCGGTATGTGGTACCCACACCAAGCAAGCTGCCGGACTTCTATCCTTACCTATCACTCGAGGTACGCAGGAGGAGTACCTATCACACTCGGTATCCCGGGCCGGGAGATAGTGAGCCGCTGGGCGGATCTCGGTAATTTCTTTCGGGCGGGAGGAGAGTAGTAGGCTCTCGCTACATGATTCTTCTGTTAATCGCTCGGCTATGCTACCAAACAATCCTTAAGGCTAGGAGGACAGTCGTCCGGAATGCCCAGTCGCTATCTCTAAACCAATCCCCTGGCGGCGATTGATCATGCCGCGCACTGACCATATCCTTTCGACGCTGTTAGCTCGCTCCATTTGGGGGGCCAGGGCGAGGATCAGGGTGATTAAACAGCCGATTATCGGTGGATACGGACTGTCATGTCGGAGGAATCTATCTCCCCTCAGAGCCTGGCTCTTTGTGGATCGCTAGTACGCAGAACAGATCCGCCTCGCGCCTGATGTTCTCAATGAACCACTTGGTAAATATGAAGTAGGCGACTGCCCCGTTCTGCTTCCCAACAATTTTCTCATTGCTGTGACTGTCTGGTTGAGAAGTTGAAACCACAAACTCCCACACTATACATCAATACTCATATTCACATATCTGGATTTGGACTCCGTATCGAAAACTCCCAAACTCCCAGAAGGATCAATCAAATCAAGGCACAACCCGTTGTTCCCATTCTTTTGCCTTCATGTATAACCGAAGAGCCCGCCTTGTCTGCCGAGCCCGACTGCCTTCCCGCCTCAGCCTGCCGATGCTTTCTACTGAGCAAATTCCCTCGGCCTGAAGTGAAGGACCGGCCCCCTCTTCTGGCTGATGATGTGATCATAAAGCTGAAACTCATGCGGATTCGACCGCCCGAGCTCCCCACAGTCTCGATTGCCTGCTCCCATCTCCCCAACAGTGCCCTCCGCCCGGCGAAAGTCATACTGCCAGATCAGGCACGCTAGTGCTAACTGCAGCTCCATTTGTGCCAGATGTCGCCCGACGCAGGCGCGCGTCCCTTGTGAAAAGGGTGTATATGCGGCTGTCGTGATGCTCGCTTGCTCGAGCGAGTCATCAACGTTGCTGGTCAGCCACCTCTCCGGGAGGAACGTATCTGGCCGCGAGAAATATTCTGCATTGTGATGGATACTGTAGATTCCGGTACCGACACTGCAGCCCTCAGGAATAACGTGGCCGTCGACAACTATGGTGTCTCCCTTCTCGACCCGGCGATAGGGACATCCGGCTACGGCCGGAGAGATTCGGAGAGTCTCTTTAATGCAAGCGTGCAGATAGGGGCACTGTTGGAGAAGAAGGGGCCCTGTGCGGATTGAGTCCAGCGTTGGAAATGTTGTGCGGATTTCCTGAGCGAGGCGGGCGTAGGCGTGGGGATAAGTAGCCAGATAGAATAGATTGGCGCAGAGCGAAACAGATGTGGAGTCGGATCCTGTCATTCATGCCATCAGCAAGTCATGAGATAGATGAGAAGGAGAAAAGCGATGGGGTATGTGTAACCCACCAGCAACAGCCAACATCGCGGCCTCCGAGTAGACGTCCGCATCGCTGAATGCGGGTCCCGTCCCCGCGCTCACTTTATTATCCCGCGCGTTCGTCAATCGACTAAACACATGGCCTGACATGCTTGCGGCGTCCGCCATCATAGTGTTCACCAGCCGGTGGTATCGCTTCATTCCGTGCATCTCATCAGGGAATAACTTCCGATCCAGTCGACCAAGAAACACGTACGGCGCATACATCAACAGTGACAGTCGCTTCATCATCCCAGTGATGTCGTACACAGTGCATCGGTGCTGTTGGCTGCCAAGTAGATTAACCGCTTTTCCAAAAACCAGCTCCGTGATCACATCAAATGCAAAATAGCTGCACCAGTCTGACATGACCATTGGTTCTCCCCAGGAACTGTCCGAATTGCCTTGAGATTTGGGGCGATACAGTGACTTGCAGAATTTGTGGACATGTGCCAACAACTTTGGCTCAAACTCGCGCATTGCCGTGCTTGAGAATCCAGGGCTTATAATCTTGTTTCGTCTAGCGTGGTCCGTGGGGCTCGTGACCGTGAGAAGGTTCTTGGTGCCGAGTTGAATGACGCCGTAGTGGACATCTTTGCGAAGGTCCTTGCCTCGGACGTAGATATCTTTCCCTCTGGTTAGCCAACAGGCTCAAAGGCAATCTTCCTGCATAGCAGCAACACACCTTTCATTCCACTTGCTGTGTTGAAAATCACCAAGTTCGGCGTATATCGAATCACCGGCCCTATACATCCTCAGTCAGCACTTCGAGACTCCTTTCCATTGAAAGGTCACTATATTCATTGAAACCCACCATACCTCTGGTGGCACCACCAGATATGTAGATGCAGGTCTCCTTTGACAGCATGATACGCTGCCCCGGCTTCGGTGAATTTGCCTAGCCATGGACCAGGATACTTGGCTAGAGGATGGAAGTAGACCTGATATATGCCGTACACCAGGAGCTGCAAGTTCAGTGTCAGCGCGGCCGTGAGTTCATCAACTAACACATAGTCTGTATCCTCATGTCGCAACAAGCGACCTTAAGACAAAATATTGACCTACCGCGAGAACGACGGCTCCCACTCCCATCAGCGCCAGTGGCAGCGAAAACAGAGAATGAGATGTAATCATATTCTCGTCCAAGATGTTGATGCATGCACTGAATCTCAAGCTCTATGCAGCACACTTCTTTCCCATGGCGATCTTAGTTGAAGAGAAGTGTTGTATCTCAGTTTACGCGGACGCGACGCGATGGTCTCCAGGATCGCTCAAGGAGATTTTGGTGGCGCGAGGCTTACGCGCGCGAGTCCTTTTCTCTCACACAATAGAGAATGCAAATACATATTTAGAAAATTTGGAGGGGTGTACTTGGCCCCTGAAGGCGGGAATGGCATAGACAGGAGGCAACACCGAAACGCAAGTGACCATCCCCCTTGGAGGGGTGCTCAAAGAATGGTGGTGGCCATGGACCACTCAATTTTCACGTGAGGAAGATGCAAGCGTGTTAGTCAAGCATCCTTGCTTTGGCACCTCGAAAAAGCCTCGAGGCTCAGTAAGGGCCACACACCAGACAGGGCACTACATGTCTGGCACGTATCAGCTCAAAGGGCGGCATTCCCCCCTTGACAGCTGGAGAGAGCTAGAAGGAGATCGACAGGCACGGTATGTCGGAGCACTGGCCCACAGGTGCTCGAGTAGTATTAAGGTATGTCGAAGAGTGAGGTCGTATTATGGTCATCCCCAGCTAAGTCGAACCTTGTCTAGCCGCAAGAACTAGACTCGGAGATGCAATGTACATGGTGCATGCTGAATCTGTTCCTGCATCAAAGTCCCACGCGTACATTACCCCAGTAGTTCACGGATCCACCCCTGTCTTCGATCGAGGAATGACTCGGAGAAAATTGGTTTGGCTGCATCCCGCGTTGACGCGAACTATTTAGCGGCCCCCTTGCGTGGGGAACGGAGCTTGGAAGCAAGATAATCTGTGCAGATCTTAGTATGCGCCTTTACTGCAAGGATTAACTTGGTTTCTTCAATGGTAAACAACATACCAGGTGCTCAAGAGATGATTTGAGGTTGGAAGATAGTGCTGTCGAGGCATCACCTATAAGCAGTCATGAATGCCGGAGGCGATTCAGCTAGCGCCCGCATGCCCACCCCACTAATGCCCTGCGCACTGCTCTCCACAAGGGCTACCACCTCAAGTAAACTACCCGCAAAGCAAATCTTGATTTGATGCTATCTTCTTTTTCTGAGGGGGGTAGATGCTAAAAGGGTGGAAACGTATCGCCGGGAGGTGAAATGTCCGCCGCGTAGATTCTATGATCAATTTGGAACCCTGAACTCACCACCCGGCAACTTCCAGTTTAGGTGCCAGGGATCCATGATCAAAAGTCCCAACCCATCATTGCCATGCGAGAGGGTAGGGAGCTGTCGCATGGAACTAGATTTACTTTTACATCACAAAGAAAGAATTGGTTGGAACTGAATATATTTTCTATAGACCAACAGCCAGTATTGGACAGAACCAAAATCAGAACAGCCATTGTCAGCGCGATTTTCCCTCCGCTGATCGGCATAAAGCCACATTCAGGTATCTGAAGAAGAAAGAAATCATATGACCCAATATTTGAAACACAGCACGCCATGCGATATGATAAACCAAAGGGAATCAGCGAACAAGAAAAGCAACAATCTACTGAGGCACCGGACCGGCCGCAATGACCTCCTTGGTAGCTTGGTCGGCGTACTTGGCGAAGTTCTCGTTGAAGAGTGTGGCCAGCTTGTTGACCTCGTCCTTGAAGTTCGTCGTCGCGGTCCAGCTGTTTCTGGGGTTGAGAAGCTCCGAGGGAACTCCAGGGCAGGACTTGGGCACGTGCAGGTTGAACACATCGTAGGTCTCGTACTCGACCTCGTTGAGGGAGCCGTTGTGGATGGCATCCAAGATGGCGCGGGTGTACTTGAGAGGGCAACGCTTGCCGCCAGTGGTGGCGCCAGCGCCAACCCAACCGGTGTTGAGGAGCCAGGCGTTGGCCTTGTGCTGCGAGATCTTCTCCGCGAGCATGGTAGCGTAACGCATGGGGTGAAGAGCAAGGAAGGGCTGAGCGAAGCAGGAAGAGAAAGTGGCCTGGGGCTCGGTCACACCATCCTCAGTACCGGCCATCTTGGAAGTGTAACCGGAGATGAAGTGGAACATGGTCTGCTCAGTGGTGAGCTTGGAGATCGGAGGAAGAACACCACGAGCGTCGCAAGTGAGGAGGATAATGTTCGAGGGGTGCTTCTCGGACAAGCAGGGGATCTTGGCGTTCTCAATGTACTCAATAGGGTACGCGCAGCGTGTGTTCTCAGTGAGGGTGCAGTCATCGTAGTCGACAACACGGGAGATGGGGTCGAAGACAACGTTCTCGAGGACGGATCCGAAGCGGATGGCGTTGAAGATATCAGGCTCCTTCTCGGCGGAGAGGCCAATGCACTTGGCGTAACAACCACCCTCGATGTTGAAGACACCACGGTCAGTCCAGCAGTGCTCGTCGTCACCGATCAAAGCACGCTTGGGATCGGCAGACAGAGTGGTCTTTCCGGTTCCGGACAGACCGAAGAAGACAGTAACATCACCGTTCTCACCCTCGTTGGCAGAGGAGTGGAGAGTAAGGACGTTGTGCTTCACAGGCATCTCGTAGAACAGAACAGTGAAGACACCCTTCTTCATCTCACCGGCGTACTCGGTACCGAGAATGACCATCTCCTTCTCGGCAAAGTTGATGGCAACAGAAGTAGCAGAGGTCATACCCTCAGTGAAACGGTTGGCGGGGAAAGAGCCGGCGTTGTAGATGACATAGTCGGGGTGGAAGTGCTTCAGCTCCTCTTGCGAGGGGCGGATGAGCATGTTGCGCATGAAGAGAGCATGGTAGGCGCGAGCGCAGACGACACGGACGCTGATGCGGTATCTCTCGTCCCAGCCGGCGAAACCATCGATAACATAGATGCGGTTACGGGTGTTAAGGTAGTCGACGGCACGCTCACGGTTGATACGCCAGACCTAGGGATGCGAATTAGCTTAACTTGGAAGATACACGGATGACGTCACCGGTGCGACTTAATCTGCTCCAAGGTCGCAGACGCAAGCGCAGGCAGAAATGAACACAGCAGTCGGAAGATCGAAAATGCCTCAGACCATAGCATGATTTGAGGTATTTTGCTAATCTTCCGGGACTACCGTGGCACTGCGGCCATGATCTCTGCCCTAAAGCTTGGCTTTGTCCCGCAGCCAGCGGACATGCAAGGGGTGGGGAGGCAATGCGCGATTATACGCCAGGCCAGAACTTACATCAGGAGTCATGGGCTTGTTGACAGGTCCCCACCAGATCTCATTCTCGGACGATTCCTCCTTGACGATACGCTTGTCGGAGGGAGAACGGCCAGTCTTGGCACCGGAGTATGCAGTCAAGGCACCGCTGGAGGTGATGGCAGTACCAGTCTCGTAGACCAGAGCATCTTCGTAAAGAGCAGGAACAGCAGGGTTGGCGATCTGTTTCTGTTAGCGCTATGGTTCATCGGGACGAGGCGCAGAGAATCGTACAATAGCAACGCGGTCATAGTCAATGTGGGCGTGCTCGTGGAGTTCCTCCTCGAGCTCAGTGTGACCCTTGCCCGGCCTATATAGGCATTCAAGTTAGCGACCTTTCGTCAACAACTTCTGAAAGTTATGAGGTAATATAGGTCCTTGCCATGTCCCAATCGAGAGAGACAGCAGCAGACCATCGCAAGACCAAAACAAGGGGAAGAAAGAAGGAAAGACATACTGAACACCACCAGGGTGCAGCGCAGTGCGGTTAACAGAAGCAGCAACCATGTTTCTTAGTGAAGTAGAATGATAATTATTATTTCGTTGCTTTGCAACTTGCTGTTGAAAGAAATCTGTGTAGAGAGGACCAGGATCGACGGGGGAAACGGGAGGTATATGAATGTTTCCAGCTGGGGCCATGATGGCAGCGAATTCAGGTCGCAACGAGGTTTGATTCTTTGGAGTAATGAGCCTTCTCCACAGTTCCACGGAAGATGTCGGGGCTAAGGACCGGGCTGAAGGCTGAAGCGGTTGTTGGTTATCGTGGAAAGTCGAAACAGTCGAAACAGAGGCAAAATTGCCTCTCGGGGTAATCCGACTTGTTCCGAGATCTGAGATGTGGGCACGAAGTGGTTCCGGAAGCTCTGCGCGGATGCACCAACTAAAAGTGAGGGAATAACAGCAGGATCGGGAACAAGAAATGAGAATTCAGGCGTTATCAACCGATAGTGCGTTAATGTCTCAATCTAGGCCAACAGGGGAGGGGGGGAATGGGAGGGGCTAACAACTCAGTAAAAATAAGAAAAAGGTACTACTAGCCGTACTCTCTCGACACAGTACTATCGGTGTGACAGGCTCGAGATATCAAAGCCGACCATTCTGCAAACGAGGTATTTAAGCAAGCCCCCTGCATTTTCTATTACGAAACCGACAGTCAGTCCTACGAGCTGAAAGCGATTATTCCCAGCTTCTCCCACGGGAGCGCAGAGTCAGTTTTCTCTCTTGACCATCAACTGACAGTTGATGCGGAAGTGATGACGTTGAATGAACTCAAGAATAGCCAACCATCCAACGAGGATTTTAGAGGCGATTAACCTACAGGACATGGGTAAACGATGGAAATTGCGGGGGAAGGAAGCCCTCCCTTTTCTCGGCATGGGCTCTAAGCCTCTCCCAGATCAACGCAGACTATTCCCGACTGGGTAGCAAGAGAAGCGCCTGGCAGGAAAAAAAATTCATTAGAAACTGTCCTCGGCGCGACGGAGCACTTCCGTATTCACTAACGAAAAAAGGTGGGGAGGGCCCCGTTTGGCTTATGTAACAGTCTGACCGCCCGGGAGGCTGCAACCACCCCCAAATTGCCCCAATTGCCCAACTTACAGGCCCAGACCCAGGAATCTTTCCGAGTGACGAAATTCCCGGGAGAGAAATTCGGGTGTTGCTCCATGGCTCTAGGCTGTTTTCGGTCAAGTGAGGGTCAGCTGCCTTCCGAAGCCCTTCCCGGTCCGGCCAATGAAACAAGTCCACTTCTCCGGATTGACAATCCAACGTCACCATCGTGAAATGCGGTGGGCAGAAGATATTGCCGTGCTTTTTTCATCGACTCAAGTTTTCGGGATATGCGCCCCCTCCATTTTGGGAACGACACGAGAAAAAAGAGGGAAGATCAAGCAGAAGATCAGAAAAGCACCCATTCTTGAGGCACTGGCTCGTCATACCGCGTTCATTGCGCGTAAGCCACCCCCGTCTTTACCGTACTGCTATGTAAATCACTCATGTTCAAGATCACGCACACCCGAATTGAGGCATTAATTTGTGTCTACAGCCCCAAATCACGTACTGACAGCCCCCTACTGATGCACACTAAACTAAAGAATTTCCCTCGTCGAACGTACACCCAAAAGCAAGTACTGAATAAGAAAAACAACGCACATGACAGGTCCATCCCAAAGTCTTTGATCCCGACTTTCCACGAGGATAACCGACTGTTACTATAGAGTAAATCACCCCCTGGGGCGCAGCACCCCAAGCCCACGCAGGGGTCAGGCGCGCCTTTTCTGCACGTCCCCTCGGATCGAGGGCTTTGGCATCAGAAAAGCCGCCTGAGTAAGATGAGGAGAAGTGTAACTGCCGTAAACACTTTTCCGGACCAGAGCACTGATAGAGGTATACTTGGTACAATTATACAAACAGACAGGGCAGGCAGACAGGCATAGCCGGTCGGAAAGCAAGGTCGGGTCTTCAAATCTGTACCCCGCATCCGACCAGAAAACACGGGCCAGTTCCCCGGATGTTCTCGTCCTTTCTTCGCCTGGCGACCTTTTTTCCCGGTTTCCACCTGTTCTCTCCTGGACGCCTGGTGGGTGGCGGCTTTTCCGGTTAGGAACTTGTCCAAGAACGGAAGTCATTCAACAATGACGACAGAAACATCATTCTTTACATTCACGTTGTATACGGTCCTCATGTTCCTCACACGAGAGATACACCTAACTACCCAACAATCAACTACAGACGAAAATGAGTAATTCACCACCACGTATTCCCATCCGTGTCCCTGCATACAATATCCCCCTTAGCTAAAAAAAAAAAAAAAAAAAAAAAAAAAAAAGTAACTCGACCCCCCCCCCCAGGCGCGTGGCAATCAAAATCCCCTATCACGCGCGTCAACCGCTACCCTGTACTAAACTAATTGATCATCCGGGTAAAATCAATCCGAATCAACAAAGCATTGTTTGCCAAGCAAGAACCAACGACAGCTGAGAAAGTCAGCAGGAGAGCTTCAAGCGTAAGTTGATAAACAACAGTTCCATTTTCCCCCAAGCCAAGGCGAGGCTATTCCCGAAAACAACAATCATCCACGTGCTCGTCATTTCCCCGACCTCCCCGAGGCAATCCTTTTCCCCAGTTAGCGGGATGTGGGGACCAAGTCCCCCTCGGCCGGAAGTTTTAGGAAAGGGGAAGAATGCGGACTGCATGCAGTACGGAGTGAACATCTCGGTAACTAACGGCTTCTAGGTCTGTGTACATACATTACCTGGACAAACGACTACTGCTACTATCATCGCTTTCTTTGTGGATCTAGACACGTAGTACTACTATGTGATCAACTATCTACAACGAAACCCCCTGAGAAAGAAAGAGTATACAGATTTCAGTCACGCTAACTGATCTTACGGAGCTGAGTCACACCTCACCACAGTCCTTCTCAGGGGGAGCTCTAGACTCTGGGAGTCGGGAGCTTAGTGGAGCTTTGCCGAGTTTTGTGGAGATAGAAGATATATTTTTGGCATGTCTTGCTTTGACTCCATTCCGGGGGGAGTCTAGACTGAAGAACTTTCTCATCAGTTGTGATCGCCTGACCTTGAAGATAGATCTCTTGGGGCGACTTGAGGCTTGCAGAAAATGGACACGCGATAAAACCTCGCATAACGTGAGCCGGTATCATGCTTCTAGCACAGTCGCTTCAGGTTCAGACCCCATGTTGCTCATTCCGCCCACGATGGCCAACACACTGCGAGCCAGTGGCGTAATACCATGATTGTAGCTGTGGTCCTGCACTACATACAAGTTTACATAGATCGTGGTTAGAAATCACCAGAAAGATGTTTTGCGTAAAAGAAAATGGTTCGTTATGCAATCTTATGATGAACAAAATCCCAATGTGCTATCATCAATCATTCCGCGCTTGAGATGCCATGATCTGCGGCTAAATGAGTACCTCAATGTCCCACGATTCTTTCGTGTTCCTTCATTCGCTTCTATATCTACCCTCGGGTGCCCTCCCAGTCGAGATTGTAGATTTTAGCAGTCCCACCGTCCTTACCGCCGTCGCCGGCTGGCAACCATCTACCGCTTCCTGTTGAGGCACTGGTCTAAGGGACTAAGTCATAATACCTGCGTCACCAAGTAGCTTAAATAGCCAGCCCGGCTACCTCAGGGTTCTGTGCCTTCTTGGTCGAAGTACACCGAACACACAAGTGGCATTATTTCGCGCCAAGGACGGATTTACAATCTCAAGGCACCCACCTACTATGCAACTGCATGACCTTCACTACAGCATGCAGCCACGAGATAGCTCCTCACTTATCTCTTTGTAATCGGCCGTGATCTGAAATGTAGACATCGACTTGCCCTCGTAAGGAACACATGTTCATCCTGAGATTCGCATGAAGAGACCCCCACATCTGCTGGCCCTGCTTGCCGAACTCATCGTCTCTCATTAGGGGCCGAATTCGACGAGGTAGTTGTGACCATTGAGCGGAGGTAGTGAGATCGCGAACCCAAGGCACCCGACTCTCTGACTAGAGATATAAGTATATATTGATACGCGGCCTTGACTGGGATTGGAGTGGGGGACTCCGAATTGAGGGTTCATTCTGCGCATGCTCAGGCACAGAGCTCCTGCACAGTAATACAGTCAAAGGGCCTCATCATATTCGAGCGCCCTATGCAGCTTGCAGCGTTTGAGAATGTTCCCGTGTGCGGCGATATCTTGTATGTACATACAATCTGCGAATTGACTGGTGATAAGAACACAGATAATCCGGTCTTGGAGTACCGATCTGCGAAAGGTATCAATGATTTCTGAGAAGCACATCACAAATCACTCTGAGCGCCACTCAGTCTGATAGAGTCAGTTAATGGCATGTGACATGGAGAAGCTCGCTGGCTAAAGTGATGGTTGGCGAGGATCCATGATCACTACCTTATATGAGTCCGACCTTATCAGCACCACAGCCAATCACAACGGCGGGAAAGCGGGTACATCAGCCTGGATCACGCGGCGGGGTAAACAAACGACAGCTCATGGCTGAAGGCCGTTTATTCCTGTTCTCACTTTCTTCACCACCTCAAGTCGCTTCGCTTTGCATCTCCCATCTTCGCGAATATTTATCTTCCTTCACCTCAAGGTACGCTGCCCCGAAATCTCCATCTTGTGTGTAACCGAACCCCACCAGGTCAACTCACACATCCAACCACAGCCCCTCACC
This sequence comes from Aspergillus aculeatus ATCC 16872, assembly GCF_001890905.1. Taxonomy (NCBI): domain Eukaryota; kingdom Fungi; phylum Ascomycota; class Eurotiomycetes; order Eurotiales; family Aspergillaceae; genus Aspergillus; species Aspergillus aculeatus. The sequence goes on from NW_017962979.1 coordinate 1,703,689, forward strand.
GACTCCAAACAGAAACAAATCTTGCAAAATGGGCCACAACTCTTGCCCCTCTTGCGGTGCTACCATCGCTGGCGAAGTGAAGACATGCGGCTCTTGCGGAAAGGTATGGCATACATCTCGTCTGGTCATTTGTTCAACCCTCTTATTCATGCCGCTAGACCTGCCCTGTCTGAAGTCGTCCTCCTGGCTTCGCGGGGTTGTTTTCAAATCGCCTCGAGATCGCAGATCACAATGTCAGTATTAAGCCAGAAGCGAATGGTCGATGGTCTGGACATAATATGGACTGATATGTATTGAGCTGGCATGGCACGATAAATGCATGAATGAAATGAATGAACGTGCGCGTCTCTCGTTCCATCTCCTTTCTTCGTCCATATCGAGTAGGACAGAACACACTTTCAGACAATAGCCCGAACGGTGGCTGAGCCTCCTGCTCGGTGGCTAAATAAGGGGATATCCAAATGCTCATTGCTCGCATTGAGCGGACTATCCTCGCTTAGCCGAGTCATCGTTCCTGATTCTTTCCGTACTTGGCCATTTTGCCCGTCAGTGTCGCTGTCAGACGGCCGCGAGAAGCGGTTGTTGACAATCATCGAATGCCGCTGAGGATCAACTGAGCAATTATTGGGGAGGGCTTCATTATCTGAGAGCAGAGCAATCGCCACCGGATGGTCACGGATCTTGCACACGCCGAAAAACCTGTAGAGCGCATCAAGCGCAGGTACCGACAGTCCATGGACAACGATGGAGAACAGCACCAACCAATAGACAACTGCGCAGACTGCGGTTAGGTGCGAATCAATTCCAAATAATAATGATCTGTAGTCTTACCTGGTGTCATGGCGGCGGTCAGATTGTTAATCTCAGTGTCACTTTCGCCTGGGGAGGGAAAGAGGCGGCGAGCATACTCCACATATGCGATAGCACCGATGCCTGCCAAGTAGCATGAGCCTGAGAACGAACGTTATCCTGGGGGCGAGCGCTGCTTACCGATCGGTCCAAAGTAACCCAAAAACAACGCTTCTTTCCAATCACTGCAGACCTTGGGCATGAACTTGTATCCTGCTATAATGGCGGGAATGCGACGAAAGATAAGGATTAAAAAGCCTAGTCCAAGTAAGCGCCAGATGGAGATCCCAGTGTCATGGGGTCTATGAAACTGGTCCCATGGCATGACTGCACCAAGATACATGAAAGCTGCAGTGTTCAGCAAAGTCTCGATTGTCGAATTGAAAGAGTCATGCCGGGCCTGCATCTCAGCCTGGTAAAGGCCATCCCAGTTGAGCACACTCCCAGCTATGAAGCAGGCAAGTGTTTCATCGGATCCAAAACAGCCGCACGTCCCAACAATGAGCATGCCAATTGCCACAGGGACCAGAGTAAAGCTTTCATTATCGATCCATCTTCGCTTGGATGCGCCCTTGAGTAGCTTCTGGCAAGTGAAGCCGACAAAGGCGCCGTAGGAGGCACCCAGGAAAATCATGTACAGGACTCCCTCCACGGCCCAATGTTTTAACGCAGGGCCGACTCCTCCACCGAAGCGCCCTGCGCTCGTTGCGCCGAGTGAATCGGGGATGCCTCGCTCCAGATCGAAGTCCTCCAGGCTAGCGGTGTTTTCAGGCGCTTCTGCGTAACGCAACAAGGAAAGCGCAAGCAGCAGAAATGGGAAACCAAAGCCATCATTTGCCCCTGCCTCGGCCGAAATAAACTCTCGAAGTGGTCGCCGAACATAGTTGTCTGCAAAGGGACCTTTTGCAATGGCTTGAGATAGAACAGGATCCGTGCAAGTCACGCAAGCGCTTATAATAAGAGCTGAAAGCTACACACGAGACGGTCAGCACAGACTTACAGGTTGGTGCCTGAGTTGTTAAAGCTCCAGTGAACGTACAAAGGATATACTAGGAATCGCAAGCAAGATACATGCAGATGTTGCAAACCATGCTATAGTCATGAGTGGAAGAAGACATATAGCCAGTTCGCAGAGACGCTGTCTTATGTATCTCTTGGGCAATTGATATCCAGCTTTTACCAACTGTATGCCTATCACTAGGCGTGTCAGGTTCTGCTATCATCAGTATCGATCTATTAGTAGCTTATCAGAAGGGAATTTACAAATGCGATGTCACTGCGGTAATCGTCATCCCCTCCTCCCCACTGAGATATGTTCAGAAACCTAGCGCCGATCGGCCCTAGCGAGACACCAATTAAAAAGGCTGGTACTAGTTGAGAATCAGTATCATGTTAAATCAGTGCGAATCTTGGGTTCATACAGGCTTCCCCGAGGTACCACCTCTGCTTGATTCTGAGCGAAACATATCCGAAAATGAGAATATAAAACGCTTTACCACAGTAAGTTGTTGCGCTTTGTATGTTAGTTGATTCCGGTGCTTCTCACCTATAACAGAGACGACGATATTGAAGTTGCTGAGGTCAAGAATTGGATGCAGCATGGCGCCCGTGCCTTGAGAAGCACCTTTATAGTTCGACCAGCAACAGAGAGTGTCTGACGAATAGAATGAGCTTCTTGCTGAGATTTTGACGTAAGCGGATCTCAATAGTCAAGCAACTGAAAATAGCATGTGCATCAGGAGGTATTTGTATAAGGAGGCACCACAATTCAACTAGAATCTGATGAGCGACGCGGAAGGTCCTAGGGCAAACATCTCACACAGCACCACATTTAGACCTGCTGCCTTTTGATATCCCTGTAAAAGAATCGAGGGGCACTGTGTGTTATCTCTCACACTTAGATTGGTGCGATTGCTGTGGGTCGCCATACGCCTCCCTTGCAGGAAGCAATGCTGCTGCAAAGCTTGACCGCGCTTGCTCGCCATAATCGGCGTATCTCTTTCTAATGTACGTAGGTCGTCATGCCAGTCATTATCAATAAGCTGTAAGCGTGCATGCCAGCATGTTTAGACTCTCGGGTTGTTATGCGGATATCCAAAGAATTGCTTGTTCGTGACGGGCTATCGATTTAGCACAATCAGGAAACGGACAATAGTAGAAAGTCAGATCTTCTCAATCGGACAGGTATATGCCAAGCCGGCAGGTGGCGTAACCCTTTGTAAATCTGACTGTTTGGTTTGCAATTCGAGTGCATAGAAAGGCCCAAATCGGTGGTGTCACATTTCAGTTCCAGTAAGGATCACAGGGCGAAACAAGGAGTCAAGGGAGAATCTAAACCAGATTGCGTAAGTATGCCTGCATGAGAATGACAGTTTGCGTCTCAGGTCCATGTCTTACTGATTGACAAATAACGAACTTAGGACAACTCGATGATGACAACAAGGCCTTGCGATAGCGGGACATGCTTTGGAGATATTGTTTTGGCGTCCAATATATCACTCTCCTTGTCCAATAGCCCACTTGCACGTTGAGCATCGTCCTTTAAAGAGCTTTGGCTGACTCTCGTCTGGGTTAGTGTCATCAAAAGACATAGATTGTCTGGATAAGACACCCCGTGGGCGTCCTGGCGCAGATCCCGATAAAAGCCACTCATGTTTCTGACAGATTGCACATCTAGCATCCAGGCTCCAGCCAAAGCGACGCCTGCCGGGAGTCTCGTGCAATTTCAGCCATTGTCGGGTTTGACATGGTCGATGATAAGAAGATGGTTTCGAGAACCAAGTCAGGAGTCACTGGCTGCAAGTAGCCGCAACCCCGCGAGCACCTTGCGGACTGCAACTCTGGACCACAGCGGTATTTTCACCATATTCGGTGATCCAATGACAAGTCGGGATATTTATAATATATACACATTAAACAGGAAAGGACAATATGTACACGATCTCTTTCGATCGCAGAATCGCAGAATCGCAGAATCGGAGGACTCTTGTGGCTTCACGGTTCAAAGCTTCATTTGACCGCAAGAAAGGGGGATAAATCTTAGGCTACACATATGGTAATAACAGAAGCCTGCGTTGCAGGGCAGAATCTCAACTGGGAATACTCCAGTGCACAAAACCCAGGCTTTCCTATGTTCGAAGATGAATAATAAATCTCCCTGGCTTCACGCCTTTACTCAGCACGCGTTTTCGGTGACAAGTAAACTTGGAAGAGGGAAGACGATTCGGTGATGTTGAGCGGCTAACCTCAAATTCCACGCTTACTTGAAGCCTTTGCGGGGAGAACTTAGCATCCGTTGTCTAAGCAGTCTTTCGCCATTGCGACCAGACACCAATCAAACTGCTGACCGTTCCTGCAATACCAACGAGACCATCATCAAGTGCAGCAAGACCAAGAGCAGACACAGGAACAGTCAAGTCGCACAGGTCGGAGATCAGCTGAATACGAGCCGTGGAGCGTTCCCTAGACAAAGATGTTAGCGTTCAATTTAAAACCCGACCAGACAGTCTCGTTACGGATTCACATACTTTTCAAGCTTCTTCGCCTCCACAACACCCTCACCCTCCTTAAGATCAAGGGTCTTCGCCTTTTCCCTCAGCCGGAAGAGGGTATACAAACCAGCAACAGCGCTGCACGCCAGTCCTGCCATCCACGAGCGATAGGCCGAGTCCTGCAGTCGTTTCACGGAAGCAAGTTTGCGCACACCAATCGCGTCCACAACCGTGATGGTATCAAGAGACAAGTACCCAGCATAACCAAGCTGCCGACCAACAGCAAGGTAGCGGAGTACTGGGTCGATCGGGTTCTTGTTGTCGGAGGCCAGCGCGGCAGCCTTCAAGTGTTCAACAAACTTTCCGATTCTGAGGATCTTACGCGTGGTTCCGAACTGCTTCTTGATAGCATTATAGGGATCGATGGCAGACTGCGGGCGGTTGGTGCGGTACAAGTACCAAGCATAGAAACGAGAGAAGTATTGCAGGGTGCGGAGGATCTTATCGCGACCAACTGTGATTCAAAAAAATGGTTAGAATCAGAAAAACAGACACGCGCTAGACCAGGGTAGCATGAATGCTCAAGTCAACGGATGATGGGGAAGCGAGGTCGGGAACTTGCGGCTCCCCAATTCCGAGCTTCACGCGATAGAAACATGTCTGAGCACTATACAATGGACGCATCTCACATACCAGTCGTCGCAACAAAGCGCAGATAATGCGCCACAGCAGGGTGATAGACCAGGGCGTCAGCAACCATTTTCAAGATGGGAATCTCTGTGCGTTGAGATTAGGAGGAGGATGTCGGCCGATAGCGGGAGATGGATTCCGGCAGCTGTCAGTTCGTGGAGAGATATGCGGTATGTGAAAGAGGACAGGCCAGCTGATAGATGAAGGACGGAGGATCTGAGGTTCGATGTTACACGTCACACGGAGAAGCAACAAGTAGATGGGGAAGAGGGGAGAGGGGAGAGGACTAGAATAAGTTCTGGGAAAGAAGCGATGGGGAAGAGAGGGTGGGATGAATGATGGATGCTGGGGTCGGTAAATGACCGGGGATCGACGGGCGGGAGAGAAGGAAGGGTTCGTCTTGTGCTCTGCCCGCCCACTCAACAAACCTCGGTTGCTCGGTGCTTCTGATAACAAAACGGTAGTAGACCAATATTTGACCACCGACTCGTCATGTGTGCTCTGGTCACGAGACTCTTTTGTCGGCTTCTCATCTCACATCATTTTTGCCCCCCAAAGGCCATAACGGCATGACTCTGTAATCTCCACAGCTCTCTGGATTACTGACCACTTTCAACGATCAGCTTCATTGCGGGGTGACTTTTGCTATACAGCATAAACTATAACTACCACCCAGCTATGGGCCAGACCTCACCTGAACGGCCTAAAGAAGTATAAGAGCTCGTCCGGTTGCCATTGTTTGATTATTAGTCAGCAATCCTTTATATACTACATGGAGGACATGATGGTCATTAGGTTTGTATCCATAAATACATGAATCATCGGTCTGAGCCATGTTGTTGCGGTGACCGCAGCAAATGTCATCTACCATTTCGCGCTTCTGGGCATCGTTCGCTCAATCTGTTGCTTGGGTTCGCTCTCTAAGTTTTTTAGGTGTGGATCGGCTCGCTGCATTCGTCGCTTGGGCTCATCAAGACTAAATGTCGCAAAGGGCGTCAAATGGGCTGCAAATATTGTGCAAGCATAGGGATGAATGGCACTCAGTGGGCAAGGTTATTGCTGGGTGATAGTGCGCCCACCATACGCGTTGAAAGGTCAGTGCAGGGTCAAAAATGTAGCTTACTGCTCCTCAGGCCTCTCATGGGTCCCCATCAGGCTTGTGTCATATCCATGAGACTCGAGATAAGCACGGAATTTAGCATCCTCTTCGGTGATTGTGTCCTAGCGAAAGCAAAATGAGGTTAGCACAAGAACCTAACCCAGTATTATCAAGATAAAAGTGACCCAGCAGTGATCACATACCTGGCCAATCTGTGGCAAAAGGAAGTATGCCAACGCCGCGCTGAAGATGCACAGGGAGCTCGAGACGAAGAACGGATCCTGCCCGCTGCGGACTGGGTTTGGGGCGTTTTTCTGTATGATTGGAATCACATAAGTGCCCACAAAAGCACCGATCTTTCCGAAAGCAGCAGCGATGGCATAGAATTGACCTCTGACGGCGGTTGCGCTGCTTTTCGCACAACAAAGGCCGATGTTATCGCCGGGACCGAATTCCCCAAGGCTGGAAAAGATTCTAGTGGGCCACGTCAGTGAATGTACAGAAACTCTAGTAGTCCAATCGCCTTACCCGAAGACCACGACAAATGCCGCCACATTCTTTGGGGTCGAAAGATACTCATAGCAGCCGGACATGATGAATCCAACGATACCCTGGAAAAGTACGCCAATAGCCAAAGTATTGCGGGGCCCAATCCAGTCACTGGACAGACTACCAAGAAAGGATCCTGGGATGTAGAATGTGTAGGTCAAAGTAGTCCAACCGAAGCTCTTCCAAAGGGGAGCACTATCCCCTAGGATAATGGCTAACCAGTCTGAGGAGTATATGCTGAATGAATAGGAAGAGAAGTCATACAGGAACCAGATGAGGGAGAGCACAGCCTTGCTGCGGTTAGCCATACACCTTTTACCTCATAGAAAGAAGAAGGGAACTGACTAAACGCTTCCAGTAGAATCTGTGGAGGAATTAGTCAACGCGTATGCGGCTTGCGGTGATTAGTGAAAGACCGCTGGAGAGGAGATATGGGACAACATAATAGAATGATAAAAGTAGTACTCACTTCACAATTAGCCATAAAGGGAAAGTGTGCATGCGCTCTCGGTCGAACTCTTCAGGCTCTTCAAGCTTCAATCGCAAATACATCAGACTAAGAGGGGGAATTACACCCAATCCCAACCCAACACGCCACACTGCGCGTAGGTGATCCTCAGTGAAAATCAGAACCAATATCATGGAAACCAATGCAGAAATGACATATGCAAAGTCAATCTGAAAATTGGTAAACATAACAAACCATCGGTTTCGATGACCTTGCTTCAGTTCCCCGGTGTTCTCGGCGCAGGCCACACTTCCTGCTGGATATTCCCCACCGATTCCTATTCCCAAGAAAAAACGGTAGGCTGTCAATGCGGCAAACAGGCCATAGTGACTGTTGTTATAGCCGTATGCACCAGCACATAAAGCAGCGAAGATGAACAGAATGATAGTGGATATCATCAACGACCATTTACGTGACCAATGATCACTTGTGTATCCAAATATCAGCATGCCAACCACTGTTCCCGCAAAAGTGATCGATGAAACGTTCTGGCTTGCGGGCGAGTTGGCATATTCAGTCGGATAAAGTCTCTTGAGTATGGTGTTGACAGGTCCGATTATCTGGAGACGTGGTCAGCAAAACCAATCCGAGCATCAAGCCGATGGAGGCAAAGAATCATGCATCAAGGTCAAGAGTCCACATACACCATTGAGATATCCATCAGAAAAAAGCCCAGCACCACAAGCAATAGTGGGCCAACTGCGCTCCCAACGACTCTTGCCTTCCGGATTTGCATCCAAAGGTGCCTCACGAGAGCCTGAGACTGTATCGACCGGTGCCTGGACATCTGCCTCGATATCCGTCTTCGACTCTACGGTTCCTTTTTCTTTGTCGTCTGACATTCTGTTGTTGTTGCAGGAAAACGGTCACGTACAGAAAGGGATGTTTGAAGTAAGCAAGGGGCAGTTGAGGGCGTGGTGCAACTATCCGTTGAAGAACAAGTCGATGCAAGGAGGAAAAGTGAGCACGTGCAAGTTCGAAAGGTCGATTCTCAAATATAGTATAGAGGCCCCTCAAATTGGGTAAAAAAAAACAAGATAGCAAGGACGGATGCGAAGACAAGGTGTGAGAGGAAGGCAAAAGGAGGGGGAAAAAACTTTCTACAGGCGAGGAAGCAAAAGACGCTCGTGATGAGGGCACATCAAGGCCACAGAGATCCGGATTCCTACCAGATCCATGCTATTCCAGTGCCACCATCCATCCAGGTTGCTCGAACCTTGAGCGAAATCGCCAGGATGTACTCCGAATGGCCCCTCCTCCTTAGCGGGCCTTAGCGCTTGATTACCGCGGGTCAAGCGGTGGAAGAGTGGGGTTGCACTTCAAGCCTCCCTTCAACTTCCCCGTCTTCAGCCGCCCAACTGAACCAAAATGGAAAGTTGAAGACGCTCCACCTGCGTCTTGTCGAATCCTATCGAATCGCATGTTGTATTCGAGAATTCCGGTGGCCCATCGTTGAGTACTAGCTAGGTTCTATAGCCTGTTTCCCATGTGATTGTACTTATAGGGCCTCCTTCACCGGCTCACCTGCCTCAGGTACAACTAGCGTTAGTTCATCTACGAAAGCCCTGCGATTATGCAAGTATATTGGCAAGAAGACCAACCACAAATTGGTGGCTGCAATAAGCTATAAGCACCGATAAGCCTATATGAACTACACTAGTAGATTAGTAGAACATCAGTATGGATGTAGTAGCTTAAGAGCTGAGATTGAGGCTACAGAGTCGGTTGAATAACTCTTCTATTCTTCCCGATGCAGGCTTGAGATCAATGATCAATAAGACTAGGTGGGCACGAGAAATATTCTTCACCAAGGCCCTGGATCATATATATATTGCGTACTGCAGACCCCAATGCTGGACAACACATAGTATTTGCCATGGCCAGTAATTAGGATCTTGGGACTCATGGAGATGCAGTGGTGAACAAATAGCACCAGAATAATCAGGAGTCACGAGAAAAACCATGGACTGTTCAATACGGGTACCATTGACTACTAGCTGGGGTTGTGCTCACTGTTCATACTCTTTATCAATACTGTGTTATTGTACCGTGATTTGAGCCCCGTTTTCTTATTCGCCTTGCAAGGAAAAGAGAAAGTGATTCGAGGTAAGTTGTCAATCTGATATAGCTTTCTGAGCCCTGTAAGACTTCAAAAGTCAGTGATCGCCAGTATTGCATCGAATGAAAGCATGTCTATTGGATTTAATCAAAGTACTGTATATAGTAGTAATTAACCCAGAATTCGATTTCTCCGGTATGAAGGTGGAGAGCCCGTATCGGTACCGGAAGAATAATTTCTCCAGCTGAGCTCGGGTCAGCTACGGTCCATCGGTGATGTATCCGCCTCCGTTCATCATCCTGTCAACAGATACCTTGGACAACGAACATTCAGCCTCTTCTATCTAGCTCTCTCAACAGTGTACTACCCCACTAAATCATCTCCGGTTTCTTGCTCATATCTTTACCGCCAATATGGGGTCCGATCCGCAGTACATAAAGTACCCCGATCTCGTTCTCGCCCAACATGTCTTCAACATCTCCAACCCAGCATGCCCCCAAACGGTGCGACAGACATCACTAAAGAAAATTCAAGATGCCATCACAGAGCGAAAAATGGCCCCATTCTACCGCCATCTTGCTCATCCCGTTGAAGGTATCCTGAATAACTCTGGCGAGGGAGTTGCGCAGCACTCAGCCAAGTCCGCGATTACGTCGAACCTGCTTGCCTCCCGGAAGTCATCCCAGAAAATCGACTTCCCATGGGACGAATCCCTGTACCAGTCGTTGGTTGAAGATAACCGGAAAGAGCTGGAGGGTTTCCAGAAAGAGGAGGATGAGGCAGAAGAAGCAGCCGGAGAGACTGAGGTGCTCGCCGCACGGGGTAAACGTGCTGAATTCTGGGCACGGGTGGGAGATAAGGTGTGTTACTCAAGCTCCAGGGTCTTCATTACCATCTCCAAGTCACAAGGCTGATGCAAAAGCATTTAGGACAAAGCTATCGAGTCTCATGAAACCCTCCTCGAGAAAACGACATTCCTTGGTACCAAGATTGATTTGATGCTCGCTATGATCCGCATCGGCCTCTTCTTCGGAGATGCCTTGTCTGTTAAGAAGAACATCGAAAGAGCTAACACCCTCATTGAGAGCGGTGGTGACTGGGATCGGCGGAATCGTTTGAAGGCATACAAGGGTCTACACCTACTCACCATCCGTTCCTACAACGAAGCTGCGCCTCTTCTGCTTGACAGTCTGTCCACTTTCACCAGCTATGAACTCTGCAGTTACTCTGCTTTAGTCATTTACTCAGTCTTAGCTGGCTCTCATTCACTGAAACGAGTCGACTTCAAGGCTAAGGTTGTGGACGCACCCGAGATCAAGGCTATCCTTGGATCTGGTGAAGATCGATTGGCCGCTCTGACCGGTGAAACATCAGCCGGGCCCGGCGCTCAAGATGAAGAGATGAAGGACGCTACAGTTTCGCGGGTCACCCCGGGTACCGCCACGACCGCAGTCAACCTGACTGCCTTGGGTGGCGGCTCTGGTGTCCAAGCGGAGGCGGAAACCCCTGTCGACTTCACGCCTCTTGCTCACCTGGTTGACAGTCTTTACACCGGCAACTACCGGTCCTTCTTCGTGTCTCTGGCGGCGGTGGAAGACAACTTCCTTACTCAGGATCGTTACCTCTACGAACACCGCGCCTGGTTTGTGAGGGAAATGAGACTGCGTGCATACCAACAGCTTCTTCAAAGCTATCGCGTTGTTGGGCTGAACAGCATGGCGAGCGACTTCGGTGTGACGGTAGACTTCTTGGATCGGTGAGTATCTTATCTATTGTGCTCGGGTAAGCAGCGCTAACCAGCGATTGCAGGGATCTTGCCAAGTTCATCGCCAGCAACCGCATCGCATGCACCATTGACCGGGTCAATGGTATCATTGAAACGAACCGACCGGATGACAAGAACAAACAGTACGCGGATGTGGTCAAGCACGGTGATGCCCTGATCACGAAGCTGCAGAAGTATGGCCAGGCCGTGCGTTTGAGGGGTAGTGAACGCAGCTAAATCGTAGATATGGCTTTGTCAATCGCCATGTGGTTCATGATTATGTAGATGAGAGGTTCCAGTGATTTATCTATATCATCTCTTTTACCAACTTGACCCAGCTTTACCATCCAGCCATGTTAGATCCAGCCATGTTAGAGCCAAAACAAGCGAGGCTGCTGTATCATAATTCTAATGACGCGAGAGAAAATGACCTCGAACATTGATCGGCAAACCGTTGTTAAGCGGCGGCCGGAGACAGTGGTGAGATTTTGCTCGTAGTTGTGCAGTCAATAAATAGTCCGTGTGGCTTTCAAGGGTCCACATGGTAGGTTGTAAGAGATGGCTTTTGGTACTAGTATCCACCATGACTGTGTCGGCAGACTGGGATAATTGCCTATCCATCCATCCATCTCTCTAAGCTCGAACAGGGACCAGAAGGGACCGGCCCTAATGGGTCCAGGGGCGGATCTGAGACAAGTTGACGAGATTGCTTTCTCGAAGGGAGAAATGGCAACTCAATCATGAGAGCATACATGCAGTTAAAGTCATTGACAAACAGTCAGTTCTCTTTCTGCCCTATCCTGTTCTTGTCTCGGGAAAATTGCCGACGGTCGGGAAGCTCCGGCGCAAGTGTGGGATGATGAGTTGCCATGGAATTGATTCTTGACCAGGGATTCGCTGTTGGTCGGTGGAACAAGAGGGAGCGAGGGTGTCCCTGATGTCACAAGCGTGACACTAATGTCTAGTACCTGGGGTATTGTATTTGTCCTCTTACACTTCTCCTCTTCCATCAAAAACCACCGGTAGATCAGACCTTTCAACCACCCTTCATCACATCTCAATGAATGTTTTGGATTCCCTATCTGTTTATTCCTATCAGAGAGTGGAGATCAAGAGAGCTAAGATAAGGCAGCTGACTCATCTAATCATGGAGTCCGAGACTCTCACCGCCCAAGGGGATTTCCCGCGTTTTTTTTCTTGCTTGGGGTCTTGAATCCCGAGTTATTGTTGTGATTCAGTCAACCGTCAGTCACCGCAGTGCACCTTCTTCTAGTCCTAGACTAGGTCTTGACTCTTTCTTTGGCCCCTTACGAGTCCACCCGAACGGTTGGTGGAGAGGTGCCTTCACAGTCCCATTGGTTAAATTCAGTGTTGAATCGAGCAAATTGAGATCTGATCATGAGCTGGCAATTTAAACTTGCCTCGCACCTGCGGGCAACTCCGCTGCGATGCTCAGTTTCCCGGCCGAGTAGTGGTGCATGGCTGTCGTGCCATCAACAGGCCCCGCGCCTTTTCTCCTCGCGGGTAAGCCTAGCCGCGGGAATCCCCAGAGTCTCCCCGGGTGAGTCGATTTCTCTTGGTCTTTCATGAGCCCGTTATTGGTGGTTGTTGTATTGGCTTTCCGTTCGGGCCTTAAGTGGTTATGCCCGCGGTCCCTATTATTGGACATGTTCGGCGGTGACCACTGACTACCCTGCGCGATATACCGTACCTAACCCCTCACACGCCCTCCCATCCCTCCCCGATTGATCTTCGGGTCTTGTCAGTCGCCCTCGTCTCGCGCATCCCGTGACATCTATGACTCGGTAGTGCATGTACTGGGGTTGTCTCATCTCCCGCCCCGGATACAAATGGGTGACAGTTTCATCCCTGGCGGATGAATCACTTTGTTACGATCTTGCCCCAACTCCCAACCCATCATTGCTAATCACTCCCTCCCTTACATTACAGACTCGACCATGCAGACTCAAACGACATTGGCGCATACCACCAGACGCACTCTCACCGCCGTCTCCTCCCGTCGTTTGACCTTGGACAACATCAACCCCCACGTCAAGGCTGCCAAATATGCCGTTCGCGGTGAGATTGCTACCAAGGCAGAGGAATACCGCGTGAGATTGGCTCAGGGGGATAAGTCATTGCCGTTCGACAGCGTTATCTTCGCCAACATCGGTAACCCGCAACAGCTGGACCAGAAGCCCATCACCTTCTTCCGTCAAGTCCTGAGTCTTCTTGAGAACCCCGTGTTGCTGGAAAACCCGGAACTTCTCCGAACCTACTTTGGATACCCACAGGATGTTATTGACCGGGCCAAGGTTTTGCTCGCGGATGTTCAGAGCGTTGGTGCCTACAGTCACAGCCAAGGTGCACCGGTCATTCGGGACAGTGTGGCCAAGTTCATCGAGCAGCGTGATGGATTTCCTGCTAACCCCCAGGATCTCTACTTGACCGCTGGTGCTTCATCGGGTGTAAGCACGATCCTCAACATTATCTGTGATGGCCCCGCCGCCGGAGTCCTTGTCCCCATCCCTCAATACCCCCTGTACACGGCGACTCTGTCTCTGCTGGATGCGCAGTGTGTTCCTTACCTCCTCGATGAGCAAAAGGCTTGGGGTACCGACGTGAATGCGATCAAGGAGAACCTGTCAAAGGCCAAGGCCGCTGGCACTGATGTTCGTGCTATCGTTGTTATCAACCCGGGTAACCCCACCGGCGCTTCTCTCAGTGCCGAAGACATCAAGAGCGTTCTTGACGTTGCAGCTGAGGAGAGACTAGTGGTCATTGCCGACGAGGTATACCAGACCAATGTTTTCACTGGCGAGTTCATCTCCTTCAAGAAGAGACTCCGTCAGCTGCAGCAGGAGGTGCCCGGCAAGTATGACAACGTGGAGCTGGTCTCCCTGCACAGTGTCTCTAAGGGCATGGTTGGCGAGTGCGGTCATCGCGGTGGCTACTTCGAGCTCGTGGGTTTCGACCCCGAGGTCGCAGCCCAGATTTACAAGTATGTCAGCATCATGCTATGCCCGCCTGTCATTGGTCAGTGCCTGGTCGAGTTGATGGTGAACCCTCCCACGGAGCAAGAGCCTAGCTACGAGCTGTACCAGAAGGAATACAACGGCATCAAGGATGGACTGAGAAGCCGTGCTATGGCCCTCTACGAAGCCTTCCAGAAGATGGAGGGAGTCGAGTGTCAAGAACCCCAGGTAAGCTCCGGCCCATATACCCGCAGATCACGAAACCCTTCTAACTTATCGATAGGGTGCCATGTACCTTTTCCCCACTATCAACCTCCCGCCTAAGGCCATCGAGGTTGCCGCTGCAGAGAAGCGGGCTGCAGACGAGTTCTACTGCCTGCAGCTCCTTGATGCCACCGGTATCTGTGTGGTTCCAGGTTCCGGGTTCGGACAGAAGGAGAACACGCTGCACTTCCGCACGACATTCTTGGCTCCTGGAACAGACTGGGCCCAGCGGATTGTGAAGTTCCACTCCGAGTTCATGGCCAAGTATAAATAAGCCGATAAACATACGCTATAACGATAATTAGACTATACCACATTTCTCCACTCGGAGGCTTTTATATTGCACATACTGTTCGGGAAATTCTTCTGCCGTTCTATTGTTGCTTCTAAGAACTTATTAGCTACTATACGCACTTTTATATTGCATTGTATGTCTGATTAGCTCTGATGGGCTGGTGTGTGCTTGCTGGTAGTCCCATAGACGGACGGCGGGTGATCTGTGCATTTCCGCTTTTGGTTATCATTCGATAGCCTCGGCTGATAAGCACGTGATCCACGATAACACAACAGCAACGAGGGCGGAAGGACCAGATGATGTCAAACATTTGATTTAGTCATCCTTCTTTTCGGTGCCCCTCAACACACTGTCGCTTCTTAATTCGTGAACTGATTACCAGCAGATCGTGTTTGTGAACTTAGACAAATGTATTGAAAGGAAATAACAAGAACCTGCTCGTGTCTGAAAATCCGCAAACATGGCAGACCAAAGCGATAGCCCTCTACAGGTAATTTTACCGCGGAGATGCATATCCACTCGTTAACTCCACGTCTTCGTTTGTGGTTATCGACGATTTATAGCTAATGGCTGACTGGTTGCCCAGGAGCTTGAAAAGGCATACTGCCCTCCCTTGGACCCAGCTCTACTCACCGCGATTGCATCGGATTTTGATCTAACGGATCAAACACAAGTGGAACAACTTCGTGGGATATTAGACGCACTTAGACTGTCCGCTTGGGAGCAGGAGGATCTGCCGTTTGATCCCTCTGGGACCAGCGGATTGAGTCCTGATGGTAACGGCTTTGACATGGATGGGGCGTGCGAGCGCTCGCCATCGCACACCGATACGATGCCCTCGCGCGAGACCGATCTTACCAGCTTGACTTCCGGCATGTCTGGTTTCAATCTGGACGACCCTAGCGCTAATGGGCGAAAGAGTCATGTGTCGTATATTGTCCGCTCGGATGGAACGCTTTCGCTTCACGGCGCGACTGATGAGGACAAAATCGCCTATCTGTCGGAGATGTTCCGGTCCACAGATCGCTTTACCATAAAGCACACACTCCAGAAGGCCGGTGGTGATGTCGATCGCGCCATGGACGAGCTATTAAACTATGTCTTCTTTGATGAGCAGATCCCTGATGAGGATGGCATCACAGTCGCAGTTCCAAAGGGCGTGGATGGGTTTCAGGGTGCCGAAGCCGTCAGAAAAAAAGGTCGCAGGCGTAAACCGAAGGGGAAGGCCATTGCACGGGACCAATACGCTCGGGCCTCGAATTGCGGCGAACCTCTGTCAATGAGTTCCACCACCTCAAATATATGGGCAACTGCGGAGAAGGAGGTCGAGTTCATATACTCGCTTACATCGGCGGTCCTCCCCAAAGAAAGGATCCGGTCGGCATACCATGCCAACGGGGCTTCGTTGCCAACCACGATACAGGCACTGGCGAAAACATATGCTCCTGAAGCCAAGGATTGCCTCGAGATTGATGAGCTGCTGGCTGCCCAGGTGTCTGAACTAACACAACAGTTCCCTACGATTACATCTGATACATTTGCGGGACTACTCATCATTACACGGCAAATACCCTCTGCAGCCAAAGAGCTAGCTGATGTCATGCTGACTGTTCCTGAAACGTCACGGGCCCCCTTGTCTGAACTGATCAAAATCACATCAACCCTTCCTCCCCTGGATAACGAGGATGAAGTGGCTGAACCCCGAAACCCCGGACCGCGCTTCGCCCATAATCTGGAAAATGTGAAAAGTGCAGCACACGTTCATTTTTCGGCGGGAGCGGAGGCATTTTCCAAGGCGTCAACGGCATATAGACGTGGAAAGTCTGATCGATTGATGGGAGGGGCTGCTGCGTACTATTCCTCTGTTGGCCGAGACCATCTGGAATTGGCGAAGCGCAATGCCGCGGCTGCAGCGGACGCTCTCGTTGACCGACAGTCTACATCAAACAGGCTTGACCTCCACGGAGTGTCTGTGCAGGATGCCGTCCGCATCAGCCGCGAACGAGTCTCTGCTTGGTGGGAATCGTTGGGTGACACCAAGCTCATGGGAGGATCGAGTTATGAGAGGGCTCAGGGAGGCTTCCACATCGTCACCGGAAAGGGCCGTCACAGCCACGATGGCACATCCCGCTTAGGTCCGGCCGTTGGCAAGATGCTGGTGCGAGACGGATGGAGGGTGGAAGTAGGCGAGGGCTCTCTTACGGTCGTTGGTGTCATGAAACAACGTTGATAGATTCTTGTCTGGTGCAGCAATGTTTTGGTTCTTGCGAAGATACCCTGGGGTTGTTCATCTATTGGCGCTTGGATCTATCTACCGCACGGAAGGCGTTATGGGAGAAATTTCAGGTGTTTCGACTTAGAATCTGGTTAGATGAAGATATAAGCTTGAAATAGAACATACGACAGTCTGGCAATCGCCTGTATAATAAAATGCGATTATATAAGAGTACCATGCTCGTTTTATGAGTATGTCATATTGACCGATAACTCCACAGTGCGGATGACGTAAAAGCTGCGGTAAATTGGAGACGGCGGCGAACATCGGCATAGAAGATCGATAAGATGGATTAGACCTCACATCGTCTTCCTCCATCTTCCCCAGACATTCGTTCTTGTTTTTGTTAAAGATTTTATCGACGAAGAAAGAAAAGAACAGAAGATCCATTGACTCGCTTTCTGCCGTTGCATCATTCCACCATCTCCTGATGCGATTCCAGCGCTTGGCCACACTTCTCCGCACCTTCAATCTACCCCTCCGCTCCCACCCTCCACCTTCATCTTCTTCCTCTTTCCGATTATTCCCCTTCCCCATTTCTAGCCCCCGAACCCTCCAAGCCGCCCCGGCAATCCCCTTCCTCAGCTCCTTCTTCACAACCAGCAGCAAATCCGAAAACAGCGGCAGCATGTCCTACCCCGATCAGCGCAGTGACGACGCATGGCGCGCCGTCCTCAGCCCAGGTGATTATTCAACTGCCTGTCCCCTCCAGTGTCCCCAAACCAAACAATCTCTCTTCTGCCCCTCCCAAAACAACACTGACTTTTTTTTCTGCATCAAGAACAATTCCGCATCCTCCGCGAAAAGGGCACCGAACGGCCCGGCACGGGCGAATACGACCAGCACTTCGCGGCGCAGGGGATCTACCACTGCGCGGGGTGCGATGCGCCCCTCTACAAGGCGACCCACAAGTTCAAGTCCGGGTGCGGATGGCCCGCGTACTTTGATTCCCTGCCGGGGGCCGTGACGAGACATACCGACAGTTCGTTTGGGATGCAGCGCACGGAGATCGTGTGTAGCAACTGCGGTGGGCATCTGGGCCATGTGTTCAAGGGCGAGGGGTATCCGACGCCCACGGATGAGAGGCATTGTGTGAACAGTGTGAGTTTGAGGTTTGCGGAGGATAAAGAGGGAAAATAACTACATCATCATGGGAGGTGAGGGAGTTTTGGTGAGAGCTTTGGCTGTCTGGGGGCATTGGTTTGGGAATGTCTCAGGGGAGGATGAAATTTTTCTTTTGGGATGTTCTGACACTATTACAGTTTTAAGATGATGATACTATTACAATATATCGCAATCATGTACAACCTGATTCGGCTTGTGTACTGTATAAACCAACAACTCGGAGGGGTTCCATCAACCCTTTACCAGGCTAGACTACCGGCTGCTCCGGCGAGACCACAGTAATAGGACAACTCATCACCCCCGATGTGTTGACCCTCGGACTTGCAGTAGTAGAGCAGGCTTTGGTCGTTTTCGAGCGTGCAGTCCGGGCACTGGTCCCATTGCTTGCTGCCGGTATTACGGTTCTTGTAATATGTGCAGGCCTTCTCTGTGGCGGCTTTGTTGAATACTTTCTATGGTTTGTTCATTCCGGGTCAGAATATTCAGAAGTTCCTAGTTGGAGGAGATGGTGAAGCTCGACTTACCACATCCTGGCCGGGAGAATCGTAGCAAAGCCCCGTGTAGTGGAGGTCGGCCGCGGCTCTTGCCGACAATTAGTGATGGAGTGTTGGGAAGTCTAAGAGGGAATTGGCTGGTCTTACCCTGTGGCCATGATAGCCACAATCAGAGTCATAAATTGCTTCATTGTTCCGTTGGTTTGTGCAAGTTGGTGGATATGCAAGGCAGAGAGACTGATAGATATTAGGTGATTTCCGCGTTGCGCTCTGCCACTGTCGTATAGGAGAATAGGACGTCCTTCAATATATGGTTATTCTGTCGCCTCCACAACCCTAGCAATCACTGAAGGTCATCAGAGTTCGCATCAAACGATCCTTTGCCATGGTCGAATTTTCCGATGTTCTTCCGCAAATTGAGTTGCAACCACTCGTTAGAGCACATTTCTCGATGTCGAGACTACTTGCCAAGGTCCTTCTATCTATCGACGGTGATGATCACAATATCCTTGAAAATGTTCTTGTGACAGCTAATGGGGAGAGTCGGACTCGTTCTTCCTCGCTGATAGATCAGGTCTCACCTTCCTGCCGCCTAATCTGGGCCTGAGGACTATGTATAAACATGCATCTCCTGTCTCAGCCTAAGTCCAAAACCGACGATCACTTGGCTGCAGCATCGGACGAATAATTGCACCCGATATTTCCGGGACCGTTGAAATGGCGGAGAAACAAACTCATCTATTAAGGTTCCGTGAGTGGGCCCGGGAGCGGTTCGTGTAGTCCAGCATCATGCAGCGTCTGATGGAATACTCGATCTATCTCTTGCATCCGACGCCTGTCGATCCCTGATTCCTTCGGCCCTTTCTCGGAGGATTGACCTCGTGCTGATCGTTCCCAGCGGCACTCCAACGGAGTCCTTTAACTCTGATGATCGGTAAGGACCACATTCTGTAGAGCCCAGTGTATGGTTTCTATGAGATTTGACAAACGTGATAGCTACTACCTGTGTACACAATGCGTGCATATAAATACCTGCCAGTCTTCATTGTTCAAAGATACAGCTCATTCAAGATTGCACTGCCTATCACTTTCATGGTTTTTTCCCCTTTCGCATATAACTCCAATCAATCATGAAGGCTCTTCCTCACTTTCCACTTTTTTTTGCAGCGCTATGTCTTGCGACGGCCATTCCCTCCCAGCCCGCTGTCTGTGGCCCCGACGAGGCGGTCATATTCCTGAGCAATGGCACCACAACAACTGTCAAGAAGGCTGAGTTGGCCTCGCACCTGCAAGGCCTCACCTTCCTTTCTCCGGAGGCAACCGATAGCGCCTTCCCACGGCTGATCGAAATAAATGCCTCCCCACATAACATCACGAAGCGCGGATCCGGCACGGAGCTCATCATTCCGCTCCCTGATCTCGACTTCCTCGGATGGGATGTGGCCATGTCGACCATCGTGCACGCCAACCAGGCCACCGCCACGGTGGCCATCCAGGCTGGCCAGTCGATCGCCAATAGCATCACCACAGGCGCGTCCGCCGACTTCACTCTCGTCAAGGACTTCCTGTCTGCGTCCACCAGCATCAGCTACCAGGACACGACAACTAGTACGGTGACTGGCACCGTCACCATGACCATCCCTGCCAACAAGTGGGGAGCGATCGTGAGCAACCCATTGACCCATCGGAAGAGAGGCTATGTCTTCACTGGCCAGCCGGGGAGCGGGCAATACGAGTATTATCAGGCGGATTCCTTCAACGACGCGAGCTTCAGCCTTGAGGGAGGGACGCTGTCCTGGGTTAAGGGAGTGGTGACGACTTGCTTGGGCGAGACATATCCGTTGGCGCGATGCGTGGGTGATGGTAGTCTGGAGTGATTGTATACTGCTCTCGAGCCCCAGAGTTTGGGTAGGTTGGAGTCTGTGAGCAACCGCTGGTTGATGGCTTTCAGTCTCGAGGGCTGGTCAGAGCTCTGGCATGGAGCTCATGGAAAATGGGACTTTATCGACTGCATAAGGGACTCTGATGTAATTTGCCGAGCCAACACGATAGCTTTTGAATACAACTGCTCTTCTCTGTTTTTTTCTTTCATTTCTAGCTCGCCTAATATTTCACCGATAAACTGCTACACTGTCGTAGATCTACAACAGAATCAATGATGTACTGTACTGTACTACAATGCGCTTCCTAAGTGGGGAAATAGCCGTGGGATATCCAGAATTATGTTACCATGTGCTTGTGAGAACGTATAACCTTTTTTGTCTCAGTAACAGAGTACAGCGGTTCGTCGGATTGCACACTCGCAGACACCTACGAGCCCGTGTACAAAGCACGTTGGATAATTGCAAATTCACTGTAGCTATGTAGCTATAGATATGCATGTCATGTGATCTCGGAAATATCGAAAGCTGATCTGGCACGTGTAGCGGACCAGATTGGGTACTCACCGCCTTCATGCCTCAGGCCGACGCCCACCGCATCCCGCCACTTGGTGCCGATTGACGTCCGTGATTCAACTTCCCTTTGAACTCCTTTATTGAGTCCTGTTACTTTACCCCGGCCTCTTGATTGATATCGCGACTTCCGCTGTGATGTCTCGACGCGCCACGCCGTCTCAGGCTGCTCAAAACCAACAGGTTATCAAGAGCCTGCTGAAACTCGAACAAAATAAGACATGTGCTGATTGCAAGCGCAACAAGCGTATGTGACCACCCTCCGGAACTTTTGGGGTCATCGGCCCTTTTCTCTTTCACCCTGCACTGTGCACTCAATGCAAGAAAATCTGAAAATGCTCGACAAGGCTAATATACATTGACTATAGACCCGCGGTGGGCATCATGGAATCTGGGTATTTTCATCTGTATCCGTTGCTCGGGAATTCACCGGGGCATGGGCACGCATATCAGTCGGGTCAAGTCCGTGGATCTAGATTCATGGACGGATGAACAACTTCAGAGTGTTGTGAAATGGGGCAATGCTAGGGCAAACAAGTTTGTGTTCCCGCTCTCTCTGAGATCGCATTGACTTACAGATGGCTCGAATGTCACCGACAGATATTGGGAAGCCAAGTTGGCGCCCGGCCACGTCCCCTCGGAAGCGTAAGCGGAACCCCTCCATCGCTCGCGGAGATATCGTGTCTGACAAACACCACGACAACAACAGGAAGATTGAGAACTTCATCAGAACCAAGTATGAGTCGAAGAGATGGGTCATGGACGGTCCAATGCCTGATCCCTCAACCCTAAGTGATGGTGATGACGACGTGGTAAGGGACTAGGAGAGTACCTCACGTTTTGGATCAATAACTGACTTCCGTGTTCACCAGCCCCTCGCAGTTGTCCAGGAAAAGGCCAAACTTGAGCGCTCCGCATCCCAGCGGGTGGCGACGGCCAGTCAACCTGCCGTCCATCATCGTCCTCAAGCTTCCGTCGACCTCTTCGGTGACGATATCTCTCCTCCCGCGCGGCCCAGTACAACGGAGCCTGCAACTAGATCGACTCCCAAGCAGCCCCAGTCTGCGCCCGCTGCTAAGCCTGCTTCCCGTCCTGGAGATTCGTTGTTGGGACTCGACTTTTTCGGCAGCACACAGCCTGCGCCAACCAGCCGTCCGGCCAGCACTGCATCAACCCCTACTGGTTCAACAGGAATGTCTCGCCCGGACCTGAAGCAATCTATCCTGTCCCTTTATTCGAAGCCAACGCCTGCTCCGATGCAGCATGAACGCACGTCTTCCTTTGGAGATCTGACTTCCCCGCCGCCCCAGTCGGCGTCATCATCCAACTTCGGTGGCTTGACCGATGCTTTCAGCGGGCTGAGCATCCCCTCCACCACTTCTCCCCCGCCTGCCAAACCGGCTGAGAAGCCTTCGCCATTCGCCAATCTTGCAAACTTCGCCAGCATGAAGTCTACCCCAGCGGCTCCAAAGGTCTCTTCACCTACTCTCTCCATCGGTACTGGGGGAGGCGGCAGTTTGTTCGACAGCCTTACTTCTCCTACTCTGCCACCAGCGAAGCCCCAGTCCCGGAATGCGTCTTTCTCTTCGAATGGCTTTGATTCGGGATTTACTAGCTTCGCTTCCGCGGCTCCGTCTAAGCCCAACCCACCGTCGTCCTCATTCTCAAATGATTTGCTCGGCTTCTCTTCCCCTCCACCAAAGGCCGCTGCACCCCCGCCTCCAGTGTCTGCTCCCAATTCACAGAATGAATTGAAATCTGCGTTCAACCTTACTCCCGCCCCTGCGCCTGCCCCAGCACCGAGACCGGCCTTCTCGCCCTCAACGGCCTCCGTTGCTAGTGCGCTTCCGCCGTCCAGCATTGACCCGTGGGGAGGCAATGCCTGGAGTACGCCTGCTCCTGCTCCGGCACCATCTGCTGCATCTTCAATGATGAAGATCCCGGACACCCTAACCGCCAATGATCTTGGTGGTGGCTGGGGAGCGCCGACGTCGTCGGCTGCGGTGTCTAAGCCAACCCCAACAGTCGCCGCTGACGAGGACTTCGGTGGTTGGACCAGTGCGGCACCAATTCCTTCGACTACCGTTACCTCTAATAACACATCTAATACGTCCAACTCCTCCAAACCGGCTGGCGGGTTTGGCGGGGCTGATGATCTGTTCTCCAACGTTTGGGAGTAGGCTTCTTCCTTTGACTTTGCATTCGTCAACTTTGCACATACCTAGTTTCAACAAATCCAGATTAGACATGAACATCAACTCCAGATGTGATCGCACATTTATCCGAACTTCACTTCTCCCAAGATCTGCTTGCTTGCTTCCGTGCCCTTTTCTTTTGGGACCTTAATTAGTCATGATTCAGTATGAATGACCCTCTAAGAAAAGAGTGTTGGGTGGCCTTAGGAGTTCGCGCTTTGCGTCATGGCATGTCTTGTACAAACAAAAGAACTAGTGCTTCAACGATTTCAGCAAAGATTTTCTTGCATGTAGTCCAGATTTGAGCGTATCCGTTTAGGACCATTTGCGAATAAGTTTTTTTCCAGGGAGATTCGACGAACTCGCAGCGAGGGCTGACGGTCTCGAGACAGTTCACTCAGGCGTACCATTATGGAGCATGGTGTAGTTACCATTATGGAGCATGGTGTAGTTCTGTGCGTATCCGTGGCTTATCTAAAAACAGTCTAACCATAAGAACGCTAGTCGGCTGAGGTTTTGAAGTATATAACCATATTCCTCCATAAGACGTGCTCTTAGCCCACATCTTCTCTTCTACTAATACCACATAAAGAGATCCAAGTCACGCAAGAAACATATCTTCAAGTCCCATTATGGCCATGACATCGACCGTTTATCTGATCACAGGAGCAAGTCGAGGTATGTTTGCAAGCAAGAGCCACGACTCCCCTTGCCCCCGCTTAGAGCTGGTGTTGGGGTACTGTACCTCGACGCACACACTCCTCTGTATGTATACTGACCATGGTGCAACCGAGAATAACACAGGAATCGGCTACGGCCTTGCCAGGATCCTCGTCTCGCGCCCCAATTGCACCGTTATCGCCGCCGTGCGCGATCCCTCCGCCGCTGCAGCGCACACTCTCCTCGCCCTCCCCGCCGGCGACGGATCCCGCCTCATCCTAGTCAAGATCGACGCTCAATCGGACACTGACGCCCACGAAGCCGTCCGACACCTCCAGGAGGCGGAGAACATCCACCACCTCGACGTTGTGGTTGCCAATGCGGGCTACTATGATGATGATTACCGGCTGGAAGACGTCCCGCTGTCCAAAGTCCAGCGCCACCTGGACGTCAACACCGTCGGCATACTTCGTCTTTTTCAGGCGGTGTTCAAGCCCCTGGACAAGAGCTCCCAGCAGCAGCAGCAGCAGCCGAAGTTCGTGACTATTAGCAGTTTTATGGGCAGCATTGCCGGACTGGATGAGGAGTACTTCCCCGGTGGTGGGTACGGCGCCAGTAAGGCGGCGGCGAATTGGATCACGCGGAAGATTCATGTGGAGAATCCAGGCTTCGTGAGCTTTATGATTCATCCGGGGTGAGTTGGGGATACTATGTTATGATACGAGGGGGTGGTGTTGGTGATGGTATTGATGTATTGTGTTGCTTTATTGACTTGGTTGTGTGCAGATTCGTCAAGACCGCTATGGGCAATGCCGCTGCCAGGAGTATTGGACTGGACTCTGCGTTTAGTGAGGTCGATGAATGTGCGGACGGGATAGTCAAGCTGGTTTGTGGTCAATCGCTTCTTATCTGCCATGGCGATGCTAACATGCTATCTACTTAGATCGATGGCGCAACAAGAGAGTCTGTTGGTGGTCGTTTTGTTACTGTCAAGGGCCAGGAGATGGCTTTCTAATAGCCATTAGTGAGATATGGAGGGTGATTCCTCTGAGCTGGTTGTCAGATTGTGGATTGTAGCTTGTGCTTAAGCTATATCAAGATAGAAATAGACAAATTCGGATTGAGACCATGTATGGAGTAGAAAAGCCACTACGGTGTAGTTTACAGGGTCTAAGACTTTGTGCCTGAGGCCAGAAGGCTTGCACTGGATAAGTAACCTTTTCTACAGAACTTTACTACAATCAATTTACCTCTGAGCTTTAGAAATCGCACACTGGCTACTATCGAAGCAGCAATAACAGAAATTTCAAAAACAAAAATTGCTCATCCAAATACCCAGTAACTGTCAACAAGTAGCGAACTATGGGCTGATTGACTCGCGACAAATCCTTCGTATCTGATTGGACGGTGCCTCTCGGCCGCTCCGCCTCCGCCTTCCGAAGATCTTTTGATCGGCCGCCAACTTTCATCAACACCGCGACCCAATTCATATCAGGTCCCAATTGTTCCTGGCACCCGTCACCATGGCGTTCCTGGGGCCTTCCGCACCTTTGCTGCGGAGTCTTGCCCCCCGATTGTCAAAGGAATTCTTCACCTGCCGCCCATGTCTCATTAGGACTCAGAGTTATGCATCCACTTCCACTTTGCGCAAGCAGTTCTTTGCGCCGGACAATGCTCGCAGTGCACTCAATACCATTTCTCTGCGCGCCAGAGCCAAGGGCGCTTTTGCCTCTAGTCTGAGAAACTATGCCTCCAAGTCCTCCAAGTCTTCCAAGTCTGCCAAATCTCCCAAGCCTGCCAGTTCCTCGCAGCCCGCCCTGCCCGCCCAGGCTCAATCTGCTGCCTCTGCCGCCGCACCCGAGCAAGCACCGAAACGGTTCTTTCCCATCCTCACTCACAAGGTGGTCGCCTACTGGCTGTTGGCTAGTGCCGCTAGTGTCTTTGGTATTGTTGTATTCGGGGGCCTTACTAGATTAACGGAATCGGGGTATGTGTCTTTTGAACAATTGATCGCGGAGGCTTACACTGACTTGGTATATAGTTTGAGTATCACAGAATGGCGCCCCGTCACCGGATCCATCCCTCCCATGAACGACGAAGATTGGGAGTCCGAGTTCGCCAAATACCGTGCCTCCCCCGAATTTCAGCTTCTGAACCCGAACATGACGCTCTCCGAATTCAAGTCAATCTACTACATGGAATGGATTCACCGTCTCTGGGGCCGCTTTGTTGGTCTCTCCTTCGTGCTCCCGGCTATCTACTTCGTCGCCAGAAGGAAGGTCAGCAAGCCCATGGCTCTGCGCCTTGCTGGTATCGCAGGCTTGATCGGTTTCCAAGGATTTCTGGGTTGGTGGATGGTTGCGTCTGGACTCAAGGAAGACCTTTTCGCCCCTGGCAGCCACCCCCGCGTCAGCCAGTACCGTCTCACCGCGCATCTTGGTGCCGCCTTCATCTGCTACACTGCTATGCTCTGGAATGGTCTCGCTATCCTGCGCTCTCAACGCCTCGCCTCCGATGTGAACAAGGGCCTGAAGCAACTTAAGAAACTCCATTCCAAGCACCTGACGGTTTTCCGTCGCTCTGTGGCCGGTGTGGCTCTCCTGGTCTTCGTTACCGCCATGTCTGGTGCCCTTGTCGCCGGTCTCGACGCCGGTCTCATTTATAATGAGTTCCCTTACATGGGCAATGGACTCACCCCTCCCAAGGAGGAACTCTTGGATGCCCGTTATTCCCAGCGTGAGGATCGCTCGGATCTCTGGTGGCGCAACATGCTGGAGAACCCCTCCTTGGTCCAGCTCGACCACCGCATCCTGGCAATGACTACCTTCACCAGCATTATGGCCCTGTGGGCTTACAGCAAGGTCCCTAGGGTGAACCGCGTGATGGGCCGCTCGGCCCGCAGAGGCGTTCACGGCGTGGTCGCTTTTGCCTTCTGCCAAGTCGGTCTGGGTATCTCGACCCTGCTTTATCTGGTTCCCACACCCTTGGCCTCCGCTCACCAGGCGGGAAGTCTCCTCTTGCTCACTTGGGTATTGGTCCTGGGCAGCCGTGTTTGGCGCCCAACCCGGACATTTAAGCTACTCCAGCTGAGACAGCAGTATGCGGCTGCTCGCGCTGCTGCCAAGAAGGCCTAAATCTTTTCTCTGTCAAATCCCTGAGACTAGGGATTGTGGGGATCGTTGACGAAAGAAATGCATGTGTATGGCCCCGCCACAGTACCGCTTGAAGTGGCTCCTCAATTTCTCCTGTGTTGTACTTATAACCCATCGTCCTCTCTACTTTTCGGAGCTTGTTTCTTTCCTTTTTGTACAATAACGTTGCATTTTCAGTGCTATCTTGCGCATTATTACTAGATCCTGTAGCGATAAGAAGCTTTGCAGGATGAACCTGAGAACCTAACGTACGCAGCTAAAAACCCCCATAATATCTCGTCCCACATCAGCCGCTTTATCATCCCCGAGCCGTTCCATCTCCGATCAAAAGCAACACCCTACCCAACAAGAAATTTAATGAAATTCAGCTCTAATATCGAAAATTAGATCTAGCATGCTCGGCCACGGCTGCTTCTCCAATCTATAGGTGACGTTGAGAGGAAAGACGTGTGTCTGCTTGAGAACCATAAGCAAGCATCCGTGCCGGAGAATCCCAACGAGGGGATGGGATCACTTACGCTTAGCGACTGGAACCAGGAAAGTGGTTGAGACGCGCAGCAGCGCGGGCTGCCACAATACCTTCCGCTTCGACCTGAAGAGCACCGTGCTTCGCGAGTTCCTGATGCTGGGTCGGATTCATACTCCTGATAATTTCCAAAGCACGGCCCTGCTTGTACTCCTCAACTCCCTGCTCGGCCAATGCGCTCGCGTCCTCGATAATGCGACCTTTATCTGGAATACCTCCGGCTGCGAGATGTATACCTTGTTAAATATCGAGTATCGGACTGTGAGTATCATCATGTCCGGGGACTTACCTCGCTCTACTGCTTCTATCGCTGTCGCCGCGGTTGAGAAGGCAAGAAGCTCCCCAGCATCCTTCAACTCCTGATCACTGTAATCTGGTCTATCAGGTGGAGTGGCTGGGATGTGAACACGATCTGCGTTGTGGGTGAAGGCGTCATCGATGCCAGCCGGTGGACCCCAAATGAGCTCGTGGCTGTAGCGAGGATGCGCTGCACTGACAAATTGCTGGCCCTGCTTGGGTTTGGGAAATGTGCGAATGTGCTGCAGTTCGCCTTGAGCGATGGGCTCGCGGTGATTGTAGCTCCTGCCAGCGGTGATGTTCTTCAAGTTTGCACCTGCCTTGGCCGTCGTACCTTCTGCTTCAGGCACTGCCCCGAAGTCTCGCACTATAACGTCCCCATCGACGATTGACTTACAGCTACCAGCGCGCGGATGAGGATTCTCCAATGCACTTGCCTCCACATTGTACCTTGCTTCGATGGCTGCTCCCACTGAGGTGCTGACTGGGGACTCCTGGAACTCCAAACCGCGGTTGTTCCTCGCATTCGCACTCGCCCTTGCACCACCCACCTTCTTCGTTTTCTTCTTTCTCGTTGTTCTGCCTGTCGACCTACTCGCTTCCGTGCTACTCTGTAACAGTTCCTCCCGCGTGATCGGCGCAACATGCACTACGTTCCCGGCAATGTGAGATCGGCGAAGTCCATTGCGGATGGTACAATCGTGACAACATTGCCACTTGCACACCGTACATCTGCTCATGCCGGATGTGTTGCGGCCATCGCACACATCGCACTTCGCCGTCCGAGCGGGCTGATCATCAAACACGGTCACGACCTCACTGCCGGGAGGGGACGGGGACAGACCCCCGGAGGCCCATCGCGTTGTCTTGCGGGTACCCTCCGGCAAACGACGAGTAGTTGCGGACGGGCCGAGGCTGCCAATATGGGGAGAGATGGGAGGATTGTACTGTGGATCTGCGGGGTTGCCTCTTCCGGAACTCCTCTAATATGTCATAAGCTTGTCCGCGGTGTTGTTCGGCTACATGGGGAAGAGGAATACCTGGTTGGGGCGATGAGTACACCGGAGGAGGCACTGGAAAGAGAAAATCGTCTTCCGTGCTTAGGGCTCGCTGATCACCATCGGGATCGGTCACCACGATGACAGGAGCAGCCAGTGCGGCCGTCAGCCTCGACTCTCCCGCGGTGGAAGCCGGAGGCTGCTGGAGGAGAGGATGAGCGGAATGTGTAGCCACAGGCGCAGCTCTGGATGGACGATACGAGCCGTAAGGAGGTGGAAGAAGTCTCGCGGTTCTAGCGGGCTGTCCATGTGGAGAACGGTTGTTTGCAAATGCTTCCACACTGGCTTCATCTAACGTCTGATATGAGAGAACTGTAAGTCATTCATCTTATCGTAAAGAATAGTGATGACGGAAAGGAGATGAACGCATGCACTGACCAATGGCCTTGGTCTGTTGGACGATCTTTGGACAACGCCTGGACCTGAATCAGCTGCCTCATGATTGCTGAGGACCTGGTGAACTGATGGCAGGCAATCGACCACTTCTTCCAGCTCAATGCCTTCGAGGATCTGCGGGACAGTGGGCAGTGGCCGTCCCGATGGTCTGCGTCTGGCTCTGTTCTCTGATTCGAGCATTGTCAGCATATTCGTCTCCGAAACTCAGATCTGGCTCCCTTCCGACTCAGGATATCAAGCTGCAATATCAGATTCCTCCTCGGTCAATCTGTTCGACTAAGAACCATTCTTTATCATACAGATATCTCTTGTTGTTGCCTCAGTTTTAGATGAAAAGAGAACCTAATGGTCCCGACAACATAATCACACGCATATAAAGCTAGCTTCGAAGCTGAGAGAACATAAAGATCTCCAAAGAGGGTTGGCTTATGCATAAAGCCCCTATAAGACAACTCCCTTGGTTATGAAAGATATACTTACCGCGGTTTAACATGATGAACTTTACATGTGTGACCACTCACACCGCTCATCACCCGGTATCTCTATCTGAGAGTCTTGATTTCAGGACGTGAGCCCGAATGAATTTTACTGATGACAATCGTCGTGAGCACAGCTTTCTTATTGCGTCAACGAGGAAAGCGTGCCAACTGTCACAGCCCTGTGAAGTCTGAGTTTAAGCTCAAAGAACCGGAGGGAGAAAGTTTGCAGTCAGGGAGGAAGATGAAGAACAACAGGAAGAGGGGAGAAGAAAGAAAGAAAGAGAAACAAATACATTCACCAGACACCATGCCTGCGACGGTCACGACGCAAGATACGGACGATTTGCAGGGCACCGCTGCGTTCTATACGCAGGCACGACAATACGCACTAGTGCGATGATACAATCTGCCTTGCCACTAGGGCGATGGTGAATGTTATAGCCGTTATAACACGGTCATGGCTAGTCCTAGTCTACTGTGTGTATGCAACCTTGTGCGCTTCTAGGCTGGGTGTATGCTTCCCTGGGTGACTTTGTCAGCTCTACGAGTATGGGAGGGTTAGCGAAGGTGAGGGGGGGGTTATAGCAAGCTTTGTTGTTGCCTAGGACTTTATATTGGAAGCACTCTGGGGTATACAAAGGGGATTGCTTTTGGGTATTGGAACAGAGAATGTTGATCGGGTTATTCTGCTCGTAGGAATGAAGCTTTAACTAATATTGTAGCTCGTACAGAAGTATCGATGACGAGTAGAGATCTTGATTCTCCGCTGTGTTGCAGAAGCTATCTGCGTGTCTGGTGAACCTATCTTTGACCAAGGTCTCGGACTATTCTACTGCGGATGCGTTGCATAGTACTTGAAACTCCAGCAGCTTTATTAGAGAGATAAAAATCACCTAAGGCGATGATGCTTACAGCAGAAACCAGCATTTCTTCAGCCCGAGTGAAGTCGGGGAGATGTAGTTATATGTAGTTTAGGAAGTATTCACACTCATACACAACCGATCATTCACAATGACCACCGCCATCGACACCTCGACTCCATATTCACAGGTTCCCCCGGAGAACTACGACCTCAAATCTGGTGAACCATGACCTGTGAGCAGCTTGCTGCCCAAGGTAATGATGAATTTAAGCCAGCCCACAAGACTTCTAATATCTGCCCGCCTTTCTGGCAGCAACTGGCTAGTCCGACATACTTCATCACGAAAATGGAAGCAGTAGTTGTCCGACACAATGCCGTAATCCTCCATCTTTCACCCGCGCGGAGAAGGGACCGAGCAGAACAAATGCTTCCAGCCCACGGACAAGCCAGAACAATTCGTGACGAAGGGGGTGGAGGCGAGCAAGCGCCCAGAACGAAGTGTCTCATTGCAGGGCCTCCTTTGCTTCTCTATCTCACCAGCTCTTAGCAGAACGAGCCTCGAGCCCGAACAACCTAAGTCTTCTTGGACGAACCGCCAGGCGTCGTGCCACCACGACGCTTATACTTGCGTGGATCTGTGTATTGCACAGCGTTAGCAAAGAATTTCACAAGAGGGGCATGTGGAATCAGATCAATCGAAAGAGGAAAACACGCAACGTACCTTTCCTACTCATCAGGGTCTTATTCCGGGTCCCTTTCCCGCCTTCCCAGAAGCCACTCCCGGCTTTACCGATCAGGACGGCGCGGCAGATCCCACAGTTCTCGGGGCGGTAGATTTGTTCCCGAGAACAGAAGCCACTGTATCATATGACAACTCAGTTTCGAGGCTTTTATCGTGCGGACACCCAGAGTCGGTGGTTGCTTACCAGATCATGCGGTTTGCATGTTCATTGGGGTGGTCAGTGGCCGCATCGTGGCATCTGTGGAATCGATTAGTATGTTTATGGGACGGCGGGGTGGATGTCATACTTGTCGCACGGAAAGACCTTGGCACAGCAGCTGAATCTGTAGGGCGGAGGATATTAGCATGGGTATATCATTTCGTTTCTTGGGTGGGCTCTAGGCTCCGGCGCACCTGAACCAGCGATAGCTTTTCCCGTAATGCGGGCACCGGCCGCGACGGGGCAGTTCTTGGCCGGCGACGATGCCGAGGACCTCCTTGGGCTGATATCATATCAGTATGCGCTTGATTGCGAGTCATCTTGGATTGTGAATCATACCTTCTTTCGGGGAGGGGGACGATCACGAGAAGAGACTGTGTTGAACGTGTGAGGGGTTGATCCTAAATGCGAGACTTTGAATACTTACATGCTGCAGACCCGACTTTGAGGAACTTCACCTCCGGGACCTTGAGAACTAGTGCAGATAAGTATAATGAATGATCAATGGCCTTGGCAAGAATAGACGTACCCATTTTGCGATGGCACTGGCGGCAGTTAGCCATTGCGCTTTCGCCACGAACCGCCACAATTCCAGGGCTCGGAAATGGCGTCGAGCATTCCGCGCACGTGGGTATAAAGCTACTGCAGCGGTTGTTAGTGCCTATTTTACTATGACAGAGGTCATGACAGAGGGAGCACTCCGTTCTAAGCAGAGTATCTGCTTACCTAGGGAGAAGATCGACTACAGTGCATCCATCCAAGTCCAGATAGCCAGCTCGAGTCGCGTTGGGATGCATCAATTGACGACGGAATCCTACAGATCAAAATGAGAATCCTTGGAGCTAAGGCGTTAGGTACTGGAGCAGATCGTCTTACCCATGCTCATCGTGTTCGCACACTTCTTGCATGTCTCCACTTTGAGAGACAGCTCGTCATTTTTGTCTTTGATCTGAGGAATATTTCTCACATCCATCGTCTCCTTGCATCGATCGCATTTGATTGTGATATAAAGACCGACGAGCTCCAGAAGCTCAATCCCGTAGAGTTCCAGGAATGGGAAGGAGAGAGCAACGCCGCGTTCAACATTGGTAGGCTCGGGAAGATCGGGAACAGGAGCGCCTCCATCTTCGTCGTCTTCCGTGGGTTCCTCGTCAGACTCGGTGAAATCCGTCTCCTCAGAAGCACTACTGTCACCACCCACGTTCCATTCCGGAGGTCGGGGCACAACATGGACATGGGGTTTGTCCGTCGCCACGGATTCTGGAACCGGCGGACCTGTTGCAGCTGCCTCGAATGGCTTAGAATCTGGAATCTCGGATGTTGCAACCGGAGCGGGAGCGCTTTCCACTGGCGTCTTGGAGAAATTAAGCATATTGCTGGTGAGATAATTGACCTGCGACATCAGATTTAGGTTTAGGTTGTTTTGAACCCACTTGCTGAAGCCTGCTTCGACAGCTCGAGCCTCTAGGCCTTCCATACTGTTCAGTTCAATGGCGCTGGGCTCAAGCGGGTACAATTGAGGCACCTGCAACTTGACAGCCTTCACAGACCGGAGGGGCACAGGTAGCCGATCGATTTTGGCCGGCTGAATAGGGATGAGAAAAGAGAGACCGTCACTGAGCTTCTGGAAAGAGGACAATCTACCAAGTCGAGCCTCCAATTGTTTCGTCTCCGCTGCTCGTCGCTTTTCCGCCTGAGCCTTCTCGGCCGCGGTGTATGTTGGAAGCGGGGCAGGTTCGGGGGTCGACAGCACTTGGGTCCGAGGCTGAGAGGTTGACGAAGACACAGCGAGCGACTCCATATCTCGTGACAGCTTCTGGACCACCGCTGACTGTGGCTTGCTTGCTGTTGTGTTGGGCACAAACTTGAGCGTCGGTCCCCGTTCCAAAGTCGTCAGCAAGCGCTCCAGATGTCGGTCTAGAGTGTTCATGTAGCTGAGCAGCGTCCCACGGCTGCCGCTTCTGATGGTGCTGTCGACAATGTCATCGAAGCCTCTAGCAATATTCTCTTGGAATGCGCTTCCCATTTCGGGATTGGTGACTTTGATCGTGGGACGTCCTTGAGTCGGGTAAGTTAGAGGGACGTGTAAAATGCACTGTAGCTTGTCCATTTCGAAGGGGAAGTCCGGATCAGAGGGGGTAAGCCTGAAAGTTGCCGTGGTTCCAGCGTCATCACTGCTTTCCTGGGGGCGAAAGCGACGCCGTAACTGATTGAGCTGGAATTCTCTAGGATTCGATGCTTCTGCTTTTGAGATCGGTCGGTGGGGTGAGCCAGAGGTGGCAGTACCAGAGCTCCCGGACTGCGTGGTGCTCATGGTTTGCTTTTCGATATTGACAGAATCTTGTCAATGCCCGGAACAATCTGAGTCTTAGATGGCAAGTAGATATGCTAGAAGTATGTACAATGACCGACTGTATACAATTACAGAATGTGGTTCTGCTTTGTACTCAATGTAGATACTCATATATGGCCAGGGCGGCGATCAAGCTCCGCAGAAGCTAGTCTCGAATGGGACAGGCACAGCGTCATCATCATGATTACTCATTCTGATCATTTCCGCCGAGTCATCCTGTAGAGCCATGACTCACCTGCTTGCCACAGGGTGGGAGCAGTGAATCTCGAGCAGGTGTCTGAGTGTCTCACTCCACAAGCTAGTCTTGCAGTACCCAGCCCTCTCTTTGGCATAAGTTTTGCGTACCAATAATAAGGTAATTAGTGCCGCGCCTTTATGCTTGTTCCTGCCTCAGGCACTGCGTTACATTAGGTGGTGGGTCGACCAATGACAGGGAGGCGTATTCAATACGATTGACTTGCTTCGAGAATGGCCCAAACGGGCAAGTGTGGAGATTTCCGACCACCGAGTCCAGTTCCCCTCAAAGCACTCTTTTTGCTCCTTGCCTGCGGTTTAAGCATGGTTCGATGTTTTCCAGGCAATGTTTATCCACAGTCTCCAAGTGGTCTGACTCGGCTCTGGAGCCATGTTCATGCCGGGCTCTTTGTTCCCTGACTGGCCAGTGAATGGTCGGTCAATCAATATCAGGGGCTCTGCTGGTGCTGGTGCTGGTGCTGGTGCTGGTACTGGTGCCTGGCAGTTCTGGCTAATAAGATAACACGGAGAGCTCTGCGCAGTGGATAACCTGGAGACGCTGGAAACCTGGCCTTTCTTTCCTCTCTTGTCTCCATTTCTCCAGTTCACTCTTTCTTTCGTCCAGATGAGGATTTCTTCCCTCTTCTAACCCTCTCTGCTCTGTGTTTGAATCCACTCAACCCTGAGCACTCCACCGTCATGACATCCTTTGCTGTCGCCAGCGCCTACGCGGCCGCGGGATTCGTGATCATCGTTGCGCTGAATGTCTTGCGCCAATTGCTATTTCGGAACAAGAATGAGCCCCCCGTCGTCTTCCACTGGATTCCATTTTTGGGGAGTACCATCACCTATGGCATGGACCCCTACGCTTTCTTCTTCGCCAACCGAGAAAAGGTCAGTGCCTCCACAGCCACAATTTACTGCACCTGTACGAGCTGACCCACGGTGATGTAAACAGTACGGTGATATCTTCACATTTGTGCTGCTGGGACAAAAGACCACGGTGTACCTAGGTATTCAAGGCAACGAATTCATCCTCAATGCGAAACTCAAGGACGCGAACGCCGAGGAGGTGTATTCCCCCCTGACCACCCCGGTCTTCGGAGCCGATGTGGTGTACGACTGCCCCAACTCCAAGCTCATGGAACAGAAGAAATTCGTCAAGTACGGTCTCACGCAAACCGCACTCGAATCGCACGTGCAATTGATTGAGCAGGAGACGCTGGACTTCCTGCGCACCTCGCCCTGGTTCCAGGGAAGCTCTGGGGTGTTCGACGTTCCCGCCGCCATGTCCGAGCTCACGATCTACACCGCAGCGCGCGCCCTGCAAGGGGAGGAGGTCCGCAGCAAATTGACCTCCGAATTCGCCGACCTTTACCACGACCTCGAAAAGGGCTTTAGTCCAATCAACTTCATGCTGCCGTGGGCGCCGTTGCCGCACAACCGCCAGCGGGACGTGGCGCATGCCCGCATGCGCGAGATCTACACGGAGATCCTGGACCAACGGCGCAAGAACCCTGATGAGGAGAAATCCGACATGATGTGGAACCTGATGCACTGCACGTACAAGAATGGACAGCCGGTGCCGGACCATGAGATCGCACATATCATGATCACCCTGCTCCTGGCGGGCCAGCATTCGAGTGCCTCCATCAGCGCCTGGATCTTGCTTCGCTTGGCCTCCGAACCTCATTACCTCGATGATCTCTACCAGGAACAAGTCTCCAACCTCCGCCGCGAAGCGGACGGAACCTTCGCCCCGCTGCAGTATGAGGACATCGACAAGCTGCCCTTGCACAAGAGTGTCATCAAGGAAACCCTCCGCCTCCACTCGTCCATCCATTCCATCATGCGCAAGGTCAAAAGCGACATGCCAGTGCCCGGTACCAACTTGGTCGTGCCCACCGGCCATGTGCTGATGGCCTCACCCGGTGTCACCGCTCAGAGCGACGAGTTCTTCCCCAATGCGAGCAAGTGGGATCCGCACCGCTGGGACGACCAGGTGGAGAAGGAAGAAGACGGTGGCGAGATTGTTGACTACGGCTACGGCGCCGTCTCCAAGGGCACCGCCAGTCCCTACCTCCCCTTCGGAGCTGGCCGTCACCGCTGCATTGGCGAGAAGTTTGCCTACCTCAACCTGACCACCATTGTTGCGACCTTTGTGCGCCATCTGCGGGTCTACAACCTGGAGGGCAAGAAGGGAGTTCCAGGAACCGACTACTCGACCTTGTTCTCCGGTCCGCTGAAGCCAGCCATGGTGCACTGGGAACGTCGGTCCGAGAAGGCACTTTAGACGACTTCTTCTGCTCTTTCCTTATCCATCTCGCTTTCTTGGGGACACCTCGGGCATAAGAGAGTTCTCGTGTGTCTGACCTGACGGATTGATGACTCCTCTTTCTTCTTTCTTTCTTCGCGGCTGTTCTGTTCAACTCCGCCCACTACATCATTACCATCTTTAATTCGGACCAACGCCTTCAATGTACCATAAGAAAACCACCTTACATTAGCTATGGGGACGCCCCGTTACAATGAACAAATTTCATTCTAAGAATTACCAGCTACGCAAAGTCCTTATACCCATAAAGTCTTTACCCCAACCCATCCTCACACACCAAGCTCTTATACCTTATAACCCCCCACGCAACCCTTACATTATCCACTCCCCATCAAGCTAGATAGCCAAGCTAGGAGATACACCGCCGAAAACCAGAACAAAGGCACCGACCGAAGTAAAGAAACATCACAAAAATGGTGGAACATCTCTCCTTTCCCCCCTCCTCTCCCCCGGAACCACAAACCCTCGTCGCACATGTCCGACATCCATCACCCAAGAATGCCGACCAGAGTAGCAAAACCCTCCACTCCCTGTCCGTCCTTCCATCGGCGTCGAAGACGAGAATAGTGCTAGTACTAGCACTATACAGGTTGAGGTTACAAGAGGGAGGGAGAGATACTGCCACCGCACACGCGGTAGGGGTAAGGCAGGCAGGCAGACAGTCAATCAGTCCGCTGGCATCAGATATTCGAGCAACAGGTAACAATTGCATACAGTCAACAGAATAAGCACGCTCGCTAGCTCGCCAGTAAGGTAAATCAAGCAAGCAAGCGAGCGTAAGCATTAGACATTAACTGCGTTCCGACTATATCATTGGCATCTTGTCTAACCTCTATAGCTCTAGAGCCAATGCGATGCATTCATGAAAATGATGTCCAAAAAAGCTCAGATGATACGAGCAGACCTGATCCTCTGTTTGATTACTTCCTGGTGGGAGGTGGTGGCATGATCTGTGGATGTCAAGAATCCTGGAGCCCCTCTGAGGTCATCCAGTCAGGGGTCATTTACCATCGTCAACTAACATCCTCATCTACTTACATCCATCTCTACTACTGAGTATAAAGAAACGCCGAACACATGACGCCGTACGTCAAGCCTTCCCCCCCCTTCTCTGAAGCTGATTTCAGGGGGTGTGTCTGCCCACTATTCCAGAAATCAAGATTATCCCGCGGAAAGAAGGGGAAAGAAAAATAAAATTGTCCGACACACACAGCATATGTCAAAATAAGAATTTCCTGTTCCAAGGGTGTGTGACCCTTAAAAGTTGCGGGCCGATATGTCGGATTTCAGGGGATTTTTCTCTTCTTTTCTTTTCTTACCCTGTGGATCTAAGAGTCCGGAAGGGAATGACGGCGGGGGAAAGAAAGAATAGGAAAGAAATGAGGAAATGAAGAAATTGACGTGAGAAAAAGACAGGGGGGAGGGGGGAAACGTTTCTGCCACTGAGAGGCTGGATGATTATCCATGCTCAGCGGATCAGTTTCCTTTTTTTTTTGGAGTTCCCTTTTGGATGAGCGGAAGGTCGGAAGATCAATCAAAGCTCGAGCACTATATTCCTATCATGACCATGACATAACAATTCATTGAGACAGGAACGTACTCGATATGTATATTGCACATGGGAAAGTGACGAGCATGGGTGAATGGAGGAAGAGGGGGCAGACAAGGAATAGGCGCCGATCGACCAGGCCTGGACCTTGGAATACGAAGGCGCATTAATCTAGAAACCGAGGCGGCGGCTGTCTAGGCCAAATGGAAAGGGTATGTACTTAAAGTATGTAGAGACCGTTGTAGATGAACCAACTGACTCTAGGAGCTATAGAGAGGCTCATGACGCGGGACGGTGTTGCGCAATCGTATGGTTGACGTGGAGGATGATGCTGTCCTCATGGTCTATCTAGATAATATCTGACGCGAGAACACGGTCAAAGACCGGGATTGGAAATCCCCAATGACGGGATTTCACAGGGGAAGCAAAGGCTAAGAAAGTGGTAAGTTATCGAAGGAAATCCAAAACAAGGGAATCCTGTCGTCCCCCGGCAGACCCAAGAGATCACGC
Source organism: Aspergillus aculeatus ATCC 16872 (assembly GCF_001890905.1). Classification (NCBI taxonomy): domain Eukaryota; kingdom Fungi; phylum Ascomycota; class Eurotiomycetes; order Eurotiales; family Aspergillaceae; genus Aspergillus; species Aspergillus aculeatus. The sequence continues at coordinate 1,742,127 of NW_017962979.1, forward strand.
GTGAGATCGAAGGAATGGCCGAGAAGGGGGGGAAAGGAACAGATGCCGTATCGGTCGGCGCAAAGGTCGCTAAGCAAGATTAAATGCTGTTACGGAATACTCATAGTTTTGGACGGCGACTTTGTCTGCGCGTTGTACCTCGGGGGTTAAGGAGCAAGGGCTCTTCTGCTCACACCCTCTCAGTCGCTGTGATCGAACTGCCAACGCAGAGATCTGGTGACCCGGAGATCGACAAAACGCCAGGTCCTGGCCAACGAAGACAGAGCCGGGATCCAGTAGCTGCAGCCACAAAAAGTACCTGATCCGGTTTGAAGACGGGAGGCGCTGGGAGGCGTTCTTCTTCTTGTTGTTGTTGTTGTTGTTGTTGTTGTTGTTGTTGTTGTTGTTGTTGTTGTTGTTGTTGTTGTTGTTGTTGTTGTTGTTGTTGTTGTTGTTGTTGTTGATTTGAAGAGGGAAGAGAAGGAAAGAAAGAAAGAATGTCAAGGAGGGGAGTACAAATGACGCTGGACGGTGGCCACGTGATGGCTGCTGATATCATCGAGTCACCATCTGTTCTACACCGTGACCATGCTCTATCTTGATTCTCATTCTGAAATCTATCATTCATCAATAGGATAATCTTGGAATGTCCATTGACGCGACGATCAGCAAGCATCGCGGGGAAAACAAGTCCGGGGAAACTGTGCCCATAGTTGGTAAAATATGTGGATCGATCTGTCAAAGCAATAGAAACCGCTGCAGCTTTTCCACTCTGACGTTGAGTGGGACTTCAGTGGTCATGAACTGCTGCCGAATCGAGATTCAGTTGCAAATGCTTTCTCTCTCCGCTCAATATCCAAGCCTGATAGATAGGCAACGCATTGGCAATCTCATACGACACCGGCCACGAGAAAAAGAAAATATCCCTGATTGGAACAAGAAATGAGTCCGAGGCGAACACGATCAACAAGAAAGCAGTCAATGCTGCAGTCACCCTCATGTGCACCATGTGCACCATTGATCGTTGCCACGTAGAGGGATGCACTATGTTTCCGTAGTCAAAGTCACCACTCGTCGACCGATGTGCATTGTTCACTGTTTCTGTCGGAAATCCAGAGGGCCATCTGATGCCTGCTTCCCCTGCCACCTTGTGTGATAGCATTCAGGATTGTGCTGTAGTCACCCACCTTGAGGAGTGGAAAGGGGAGAAACACCTCATTCTTAATGGAGAGCTTCGACCTTCATGCTGCATGAAAGATGAGATGACATGCTTTTGGATAATCTGGCTGACCCCCACCATTTTAATGGGTCAACTTTGCTTTTTTTGCTCTTCTTGTCTCTATGACGCCTTGGTCTAGATGCAATGGCTTCAAGCCACAAGCAATGCTATATTGACTCCACAAAAGATAAAAGATTGCTCCATATGCCCCTTCCCCCATCTGCCGCGTAAAAATGAGCCTTAGACGGTTGTGTGCACTCCGTGCACCGAACTCTCAACACCGTTGCATGCAGGAGGTGGAGAGTCGGGTTCTCCGGCTTGCATATGCATCATGTAGCATCGTTGTGGCATGAAGAATGAATGGGCAAAGACAGTGTGGACAGTGGTGACCCGGCCAATGCGTTTGCAGATTGTTATGATAGAGAAGAAACAGTCTGGTTGGTGAGATGTAGACTGGCAGGTGCAACACTCCAATTGTACAGGACAATCGTCGAGTCGATCGTTGGTGACTTCATCTCTCATTCTTTCTAGCAGATCTTTGGGCCAGACAGGGAGCAGGCAAGCAGACAGACAGGCAGACCAGCAAAACCACAAGTAATAATCCGGAGATAGCCCTCCGTACAGTGTAAGTACCTCTGTTTGTAAATGAGACTTTCAATACAGAATCAAAACAAGAACTTTGAGAAATCCAACTGGAGGTAAAGAACACCCCCTCCCCTCCTCTCCTCCCCCCCCCCCCCCCCGCCAGGTGTACCGATGGATTGGAAATCCTTCCAGACCACAGAAAATCCCGATCTCGATTGGCAGGTACGACAATGGGCTGCATTCCGTATCACTGAAAAGTACCGACAGGTGACCTCTTTTCTTTGGTAGCTAGCTTAGTTACGGAGTAGTTTGCGGCCCTTAAGGACCGACCGACCGAACCTATCCACACAAGCCACAACACCAAAAATCCGGTATCTTGAGATTAAACCTGCCGTAGAAGGTTGAGCAGGGGTTGGTGGTGGTGGAAGGGGAAAAGCCTCACTGAGTCCCCCCTCCCCCTCTTCCCACCCCTCCAAAGTCCCCCCGCCAAATCACCGTGCCTGGTTTAGCTTAGGGCTCCTTTTTCTGTGTCATCCAATTCTTCCCCGCCCGCCGCCGCCTCCCCCTCACTCCCGGAACACGCACAGAGCTCTCTTCGACCATGATTCGTGGGATCGATCTTAGCGACTACTCATACTGTACTGTGTATGTTGTATGAGTAGGGGAATACCGGAAGTATTGACCCACTGAAGATGACTACGAATTATTATGAGGATTTGGATCGGTACCGTACCTATACGTGGACGCAAGTACTGTACCCTGGTTCCCGAGTCAGCTGACTCGATGCCATCCAAACAACAATAACAAAGGTCAACCTTAAAAGGCACACCTTAACGAGTGAGTAGTACTGTACAAAGCACTTGTGGCCATGTGGGTACTGACCTACCGACACGCGTATACGCATTTCGAGACAATGATAGTTTCGATTACAGAGTACAGTACGGAGTACATACAAGCCAGTGGTCGGGGAAAGGAATCGACGAAGTCTGGACGGGTGAGATCTACTATTTCGCCATCAGCCTGGATCCATATAGATTCGAGATTCAAGATTCGAGATCCAACGAAAAGTCACCAGACAAAACATCCTCTCGGCAGAAGAAGGGACGAAAAAGCAAATTGGGGGACTACTGTAAGTGGTTCAATTTTTAAAGCGCAATTCATCAATCAGCTGTTCCTTCAGCACGAAAAAGGCCCGCGGCGGTCCAGAACCTCCTCAACATTTAGATGTAAGCTTGTAGAAATCGAGGAATTTATTTCTCCGTGATTACTCCGTCCATACACACACGCGCGCAGCATGTCTCGGTCCCGAGGGGGGGGAGACACTATCAAGGTCCTTTACTATCTGTACACGTAGTTCAACCATAAGTGAGAGAGGGAAGTACCAGCCGGCCTCTTTGAAATCCACCAAGCCCATAGGGCGTACGGTAAGAATAATCCAATGGAAGAAGTTCTCAGGATAGAGAGAGAAAGTTTTGGCTCACGCACACAGTGCGCAAAACTAAAGTTGGACTCAGTAGAAAACGCGCGCGGGTGAAGAGATCCGATTTCCCCGAACAAAGTCCCCCTCTCTCACCAATCATCAGGTCAATCAATCTGTATCACCTCCTCCATCATCTTCAAAAAAAAAGTCTTCCTCATACCGATCCGAACGGATTACCACCGAGTTCAATAGTGAAGTTACTATTACTTTGAACTCCAGTCGTAATCGTTGCCATTGGATATGCGGGTTTCTGCGAATATGGGGAAAGGCTGACCACCCCTCTTGACAGGTACAATGTCAGAAATGCAATTATCATGCAAGCAAGTTAGTTTTGTTGTGTGTTGATGACTTCCATATCTAAAAGCAGCGGGGGTTTTTTGCTGTTGCTGCTGTACGCACTACACCAATTCGGAGCAAAGTCCTCCGTCTTTCCCCCTCTCTCCCCCATCATCATCCACCCTCCCCTTCACCCCAGAAACTGACGTTGGAAACCTCCTCTCCCACTACGTAATTTCCCAGATTGATACCTCTATACTTAGAAAACACGGATTGAAGGGGAACGATATCAGTGCTATGAACATCCCAGAGGTATGGGCCAATCCATAAGTTTAGTAGTCACCGGCGAACGCCAACGCTAGCTATGGTCTGCCGCAAAGCTTTGACGAAAAAGCAAAGAAACCTGCACCAGAATAAGCAAATATCGATCCAAATCCAAAAACGGGAACCATCTTAATCGAAAGGCAACAATAGCGAGGAGAGGGGGGGGGGATCTCAATGCTTCTCGTCTAAGTCACCCGTGTCAATCAACATGCATGCTTATGCAGCTGAACTACTAGTAAATAAACACACACGGCCGGTCGCCGCTGCCGCCGGCCGGCTGTTCTCCCAGGAACCGCTCGAGGGCGGTCTGCAAGCCCCCAGCAGCAACTGTAAGTAATTATACAGAGTACTATACGGACAGTAACCACCGGGATGTGAGGGGGCCTGATAGATGCGACCGACCATCAATGATCATCCGCGATCTTTCTGGCTATACAAAAGGATACTGCATTATCTCGCCGTCCATTGGTTCATTGCGAAAGGGACAGAAAATCCTCAGCCATGGCCCTGTATCCGGACAATCCTTCTTCCTTCAGGAAAGTCGCATACAACATGTCAATACATACCAGTAAGATTATGTGACCGCTTGTACTATACCTAGTGGCCCCCGCATTGGTACTAGATGGTATGGATGGTACCAGGTATCCGGTAATACCAAGGATGCGACAAGCCATCCGCGAGCCGCTGCGCCCACAGAAGTACCGCATCGGCCTGACACCCATGAAACGAAAAAGAGAAAAAAAAAAAGCATAAATACCGGTCCAGGCCGATTTGTCTTCCGATTTGCAAGCCTAAACCTCTTCTAGAAACCTTCTCGAATGCCCGACCTGAATATGGAACGAGAACCCAGACCCAGAAGAAGTCAAAAGGCCAGGTTGCTAGGGCTCTCATTCGCCCAAAGGGGGCACTTGCCTGTGTACGTAGTAGTCGATTTTTTTTTTCGGAGGTTTGGGTAACAGCCAGGGCAGCCTGGATAGGATTTTTGCCTTATGCGGAAAGACGCTTGAGATCTCAGCTCAGCTCAGCTCAGCTAAGTTACCCGCAGTGTTTTTGGTAATTTGCGCCTCTTTTCGGAAGGACCATCGGATGCGGAGGAGGAAGACTAGGTTAGAAACGAAGAGTGGTAGGGGTAAGTTTCGGAGGGATGTAGTTACGGGGTAGTTGGTGGTAGGTGGTGTTGAATGATGGGTGGTGGAATGAAGGATATTCGGCTCATGTGACCATCCCGCGTCTCAGGGCCATCGAATCACTGCTTTGGTGTGTGCTTCGGTAACGGTTTTTCGTTGGGAACGTGCTAGTCATTGACACATAGGTTACATTCAGTATTTGACATCTGAATCTGAATGCTGAAGAATGCTGCGACTTGTTCGAACCTAGACTGCGTACAAGTGCGGTAGGCTGGCAAATCGAAAGAACGTATCTAAGGAGATCTGTGCTTGCTACTCCATGCTCTCACCATTGTTTCTGTATCTGAAGCCCTCGAAGTATCAGTATAGTATTACAATTGGTGACGGAGAATCCCGTAAATTGGCTTGGTATCGAGTCAGGGTCAGACATACTCCTTACCATCCCACAATACCAGCCCATTGTGCAAGCTATGACCATAATGACCTAGACATAACGCGGCATACCCCAGTGGCTGGTGTAGTGTAGATTGTAAGTGGGCTACACTAGAACAGTAGTCAAGTCCGACCGAGTGGTACGAGAGGAATGACGATGCCAACGATGCTGCCCAACTCTCAAAATAGGCCCGCTCGAATCGGGCTTCTTGCTTCCAATTAGAAGTCCACTAGCTTGTACGAGTAAGTCTTGTATAGTGTCAAGATTTCCTATTGGGGCGCGCAAGGACTAAGGTTAAAACTAGAAGGAGCCAATACAGACCTCAGAGATCTTACGCCACGTGATACGGCAGGAAAGGACGCGCGACCGGCCCGGTAGTGAAGTAGGTAGCGAACTGATTTGTCGGCGGTGTGCTGCCACAACGAGCGGCTGTTTTACTTCTGTTTGAGGTGACGGTGCTAAAGAGATACGGCTTCTGGTGATGGCTGCGGCCACCTCCGAGACCCCGTCACGCGTTCAGGGCCCAAGGAGCGATGTACTCCGTCGGAGGCAAAGAAAAAAAAACATCTGGTCGGCCCGGTCTAGAAGGTCTCCAAGGGAAGACGATAACAAGGAAATAAAGTATGTGCAGCGGTTGCAGTGGTGTGGTTGCGCCGAGGATACCCCATTCTGCAATGCAGGAAGAGATGATGTGCATCGGCATGCCGAACTGAAAGCAGGAGTCGGTCCGAGTCTTGACTTTTCCCTGCCTTGCAAGGGAAGGAAGAGAGTACGGAGTAAAGGGAACCGGTTCGCGATGACATCTCTGCCAGGGGCAGAGTGGGAAACGACGTAATTGACTTCGGATAGTTCATACACTTCTTCGAAGAATCAATTAGATTATGGGCACACTGCCTGTTCACTCCACTTCCGGCCTCGTGATTTGGATCAAGTCAAGATGAAAACAAGATTGTTTCGTGTCTATTAAGGTTGTGATGAAGTTACACCGCGAGGCCTCCCGGTCGCGGAAAGTTGCTGACTCAGGATTCCAGGACCCCCGAGAAGGGAACAAAGGGAGGTACAGTACGACAGTACATAGTAGGTTACCACCATTCTTGTCAGGGCTGATACAGTGTTATGGTATAACAAGATGCATCGTAACCGGTGAGGAGAAGAGCCCCTCGACTACGAATCATTTTGCTGCCCGATCTCAAGAGACACGACCCACTTGGTAAGGTAAGTTTGACCCGCAATGGAAGGCGAAGACCTGGTTCTGAGACTGACATATGGTTAAGGTCTGGAGAGATTCGAGGAAGACTGGAGGAGCGAACGAGTCCAGCTGAGGAAAGTCGCGCTGCCCCGACCTTTGCAGCGAGACGGTAAGCCCGATCAGGTAAAGTTCCCCTTCGGCCTAAGGTTTCGGTGGTTCATCTTGGGGTTTTCGGGATCCACCGGCTTGGTCTGGAAGACAGAGAAGGGAAGAGAGGGAAAAAACCCAACCAGCCGCAAAGCGCTGCACGGTCGGCTGCTCCACGTTTTCGGGCAGAATCGGACCTTCCCCTCCTCGTGCCTTTGCCAATTAATTGGTGCAGAGCCATCGGGAAATCCAGGAATACGTGGGGTCTTCCTGAAGAGAATCTGTGCCCTCTGATTCGACGCTGTGCTTTTCGTGCCTTGTTTTTTTTTTTTTGCTTTTGTGTTTTTTGGTTTCTTTTTCTCATTGTTTGATTGTTCAATTGGGTAGTCAATTTCTCAGCAGAGAGGGACAGACGTTGAGTGGATCTATCATTATACAGACACAGAACACAGACAAGATGCATTCACCGAATACCCTTCCCTACGACCAAGAGACCTGAATCAAGTCGAGCAGCAATTCAAGACAAGAAAACGGATGACAGCGATCCGGTGTGTTTGAACTGGTTTGCAGGGCAGAACAATTAATAATGATCACAGGTTACGTCATGGGTGCTTCAGCAACCAAGATTGTCAGTGCGCACGCGGACATCAAATTTAGCTCCCCCGCTTAAGTCACTATGAACTATGAACTATGAGCTATGAACTTATGAAGGAACCTGCACACACATACACACACACACACTATACACTATGTGCATAGGACTCAGTACACAGTACAACATAATTACGTATGAGACTATCATGGATGACTATGAGCAGTCCCAACTACCGGGTTAGGAAGAAGGGATGAGTTAAAGATGGTGGGCTCCAGGTAGATCAATGGATCTCTGTGCGCTCCCCGGGAATTACTCCATGCAACACGCACGCAGATGACTTGTCTCCCGCCCTATGCCTCGAGTCTAGAACTTGTGGTTGCATTGATCGCTTGTCAGTATCCTCATATTCGACAGAAGAATCGAATCGAAAGTCTCAATGCAAGCATACTTTCGTAACTATGATTAGTAGGTCGTCATAATAGTATCGATTTACTCGAGTACTTACCACTCACGGACCACCAAACCTCCGTCCGCAACAACTTACATAGTATCTCTTACCCCATATGCTTCTCCACGCACAAGCACATGCTTGTCAGTGTCAAGTCAGTTGCCACATTCCACAATACCCAACTGACTAATGAGGAAGACAAGATCTTTTCCTCCCCGAGAAACCGACCCCAGCATGTCCCCTAATCTCTCCATGGACGTAGTGACGCAAAGGGATCGAATATCAAAAGGGGGTTCAATTCAATCCACGGTCCATCTCCCCTCAGCTGATATACCAAGACTTTGGGAACTGCGACCGATATAGTAACACACCACAATCCGATAGACTTCCATCCATATCAAAGATTCATCGTGGACTCCGAAAGAAAACAAGACAGGAGAGAACAAAAGAACACGTCTATTCGTAAAATCGAAGTCAATGATGATACTTGTTCCCGGACAACCATCCACCACCTTCACCGACATACCATCAACCACTCCGTCAACTATTTGTATCCAGTCCGTGTCATCATGAAGCACTACTATATTTATCCCAAGCCTCCGGACCCAGGAAATCAAAACACGATCATCTCCGCGGATTCACCGACCGGCTCAACCGTACGTACTTTACTCGAATGATCTGCAGGGTGTGTTGAGGTTGTGGTTCACCTTCTCGTTGAATCCGTCATACCTTTATGTCAATGACAGTTCATCAACTGCCTCCCCGAATTTGCCTCCAGTCACTCACACACATTCATCCCCTCATCACATCATCGAGTTTTTCTTTCTTTCGACATCTCACACTCGAACAATACTTCCCCAGGGTAAGGTAGAAACCCAACGTAGAACGAGATCCCTAAATATGGCAACACCTCCGGGGGTTCATGGAACAGAACAATTGAACCATCAACCTAGAACCAAATCGAAAAGAAAAAAAAGAAGATTAACTTTCTTTCAATAAAACTGACTCCCAAGCATGAACATCGAGTATATCCCCCCCCCAACCCCGCCCCTCCTCTCCCTCTCATTCCATTCATAACCACTTATCCCACACCCTCCTTTCCCATTTTCCCGTTCCTTGTTATTTGCAGAAGGAAAATCTTTTGAGAATATCGCCTAGAAATATAGAACCAAAAAAAAAGATGGTGGGATCGTAATATCGGCGAGGCGACAGGGGAGGCGCGCCCGCCCGGCATTGCATGTGAAGAAGCGATCTGTGCGGATTCTAGACTGTGACAGGGATATATGTCTACGGTCGTAGGGCAAATCCAGCAAATCCAGCAAGTCCTGAGTAGGTACGTACGGAGTACTACTACGAGTACGTATAATAATCAGTACGCATAGGTATAAGACAAGGCAAGGGAGAGGAGCTTTGATCTTGTGTCTAGATGTAGGCTGCGATGGCTGGATGGCTAGAACACAACCCGCCTGGCCCGTCTGGCCCCTCTTTTTCTCTCAGCTAGCTACATAGTAATATGCTAACGCGGTAGGAACTTATGCTGGTCTAGGTTCCGACCTCTCCTTACCTGCCTGAATGAGAGTGGGCGGTTTGAAGAACACCGAATAGTATACGTGAGTATAGGTAGCTGGCCTGCTGGCCAGGTCTGTGCCCCCAGGAAGGAGGGGGGGAGAAAAATGATGGATACGGACTGACTTACCTAATGCCTTGTCTATTTCTACTTACCTAGTAAATTTAACCACCTCATCCAAACAATGGCATTCTTGTGTGGTCTCTCCTCATAAACATACGACGCCAATGTCTTACTTCTCGGATATGTTGCTCTTCTTTGTTATGAATTTTTATTCCAAATTTTGCTTCTTTTTTTTTGGAGCTTCCTCCGTACACAGCGGTTGAGTAGATGAGAAAAAAATAGTATCAAGTAGCGTACACGACATGTGCAGGCCGACTCAAGAGTCGGCCACTGTGCAAAGAGAATTCGGGGAACGTGGTATCTGGTATCAGCGAGGCGTAAAAAAAATCAACAAACGGGCTATTTCAAGGTATGCAAAAACGCAATTCAGTTTTTTTGTTCCGCCGCCTGGATCAAAGATGAAGACGAATCCAATGGACCGCTCGCGCATCAATTCCACCCAAAGCATCATAAGAGTTGAAGAAAAGTGGAGACCCTTTTTTTAAAGGTGTCTCTGCCGACTGTGTATCGCCGTAGAAGAGAAGTTCATCTGTACAACAAGATTAATTGTGTAAAAGACGCTTGATCCCCCCAGTGGCCCGTGTAGAAGGATAGCAGACAGCCACACAATGCAATGTAAAGATAGCAAAAGTAGAATAGCAATGACCCGAAAGAGAAAATGTTCAGGTCGAAACACAAGGCCAGAGATGATTCCGAAGTGCGCCAATATGCAATGCAGTCGTGATGGTACGTGTCACAAGGATGATAATCAATCGATGGTCTTTACATGGTGAAGTGAAAACAAAACAAAAAAACAAAAACACAAAAAAAGCGTTCGATGATCGGGTATCACTGTCAATGAACAATATCCACCAGATAAGAGGACGTGCTATGACACGAAAGTCAAGGATAATCGAAGGTCGAGGTATAGCGATTGCAAGACCCAAGGGGAGTGTTTACCATCCCTTAACATGGTATTCCCAAGGTCCAAAGTCGGTGTAGTGATTCCAAGAGCCGGTCTTATCCTTCCCTTGGCTGGTAGGTTTGGTTGTGGGACCTGCATTTTGGCCCGAGGTTTGACCCTTCTGGGCGCCCTGGGGACCAGGATACTCTTGCAGATTGGCCATATCATGGGCGGTGTGGCGTCGCTTTAAAAAGGCATTCGCGGTGGCGCTCTTCTGCTGACGCTCCCACAGCAAGTGGCGACGGAGAGATTCCGTCAACTCAGTAGCCAGCATGTTCCGACGAGTCGTGCGGGGCGAATGAGCGATGGCTTGAGACGTAGGCTTCATGACAATCGGCTTGGAACGAGGAACATCGGGGCCGCGCATCGTAAGACTCTCCTCGTCGTCGTCGGGCGGTGAAGCCGGGATCGAGGGGCCGTTGGGTGAAGTGAGGCGGGACCGCTGAAGAGCCGGGGTGGACCGGGATGCTGCGCCCATTTTGGTGGGTTGATGCATCATCATGGTCAGCATCGACCGACGGGAGACGAGGTTTGGCCGAGAATCGACTCGCTGGAAAAGCTCGCGCTCCTCAACACTAGACCGGCCACTTTCGGTGACCGAATCCTCCCAATCAGAATCAGAGTCATCCTCGATGGCGCTCTCAGAGACTTCGTCGTCGGTCTCGATAGCGTCCTCATGTTCCTCGAGCCGTTCCCGAGTGGGCTTGATAATTCCGTTCTCATCTCTGAAGGACGCCACCTTCTTCTTTGGACTTTGATTGTTCGAGGAGGACGGCTTGCTTAATTCATCCGATAGGGAGCTCCGGTGAGGACCTTGCATCGTGATACGATCTTCAAAGGAGCTCTCGTCGTCTCCAGAAGAGCCTCCAAGTGTGAACATGCCGCCCTTTTTCTTGAAAGGCATAGGCTTAAGCTGTCCCGATTGCTTGGCTGGTCCAGGCTCGGGTGCCAATCTCGGCTGCGATCGGTAGGATGAGGATATAAGCGAAGGAGAGAATCCGCGGATGATGCTCGGGGACTTGATCAATTCACATCTCATAGGAATAATGCCGGAAGAAGAAACACTGGTGTCGGAAGCAGCAGCGCAGGCACTGTTGTCGCTTTCGTTGCCCTCGGGCGCTGTAGTGGAGCACGACTCCGTGGACTGGTTCTGCTGTTGGTGAAGAGGATATGGTGGCGGTGAGGGCGTCCGCTTCGCGGTAGAGACGGTAGGGGAGGAAGGAGTGGGAGTGGCCGGGCGTGGGGTAATATCCACAACGGGAGGGAAAGGGGTGGTCATCGATTGGGGAGGAATAGGCTCCAAGCTCTTCTTCTCCTTGATGTTCAGCACCATGCGTTCCAAACCCTCGGATGTGATATGCTTCTCTTTTCCACGAGCCAGACTCAAGAGAGGGCTTGAATCCTCACGAACAACTGCAGGCTTGAGATCAAGCTTCGACCGCTTGATGTGCTGTTCAATCCTGTCAGCTTGGTCGGACGCGGCAGATTCGACACTGGCGGAAAGTTCTGGCATGTCCGAAGTGTCCGTGCGGAGGAGTGGCAAAACCGAGGTATCGCTGCTAGTCTCCGGTTCCACGCAGAATGTCTCGCGGGTCCAGAGTCTCCAGCTGAGATTCTCAAGTCGACGTCCTTCTTCCATGTAGTCGGCGCATTTCGAGAACACTGGCGAGAAGATCCTAGTCAGCCATCACACAGTAGACTGATTGCAAAAGCCGACAATGCTTACCCATCCACATTCCATGTAAGCTCTGTGCATTGGCGGTGTCGACCTTGTGGATTTTGGCCGTATCCACTGTCAGAACGGGGGTTGATAAACGCGAAGGCATTTTAACGACGCCACAATTTCGAATTTGGTGCAAGTTGAGAGGTGTTACTTGTTCCGTCCAGGGACTTTCGGGGTCGCCGTCTCCCCCGAGCGTGGTCGTACGGCGCGAAGTGTAGCGAATTAAAGCTCCCTGATCCTCCACGATGTCGATGGGATCGAGTTTCTCGGTACGGAAGTCCGCAATCAGATTGCAGAGATGTCAATTGAGCAACTGATGGCACCCCAGCTGCCTGTCGAAGAAGCAGCGGATCTAGAGATCAGCGATTGTGGTGCGGGTTATGGTCAGGCGCGAGATGCACGGTCGGAGTCGAGTTCGGATGGAGAGTCTGCCACAGGGTGGTAATCCTCTTTCCCGTCCAGGTATAGTCGAGGCAGAAAGGTAGAGACCGGCAACGACGAATAGTCGAAGCAATTGGGGACGAGAATTGGAGATTCGCGAAAGGAGCCGCCGGTCTAGAGGGGAGGATGTGTCGATTATGGGGGGAAGGTGCGAGGTTGTCGAAGAGAGGCGTGGAGGGAATGAAGAGAGAAAAGAGAGAAGGGAAAAAATCGACCGTAGGAATATGGGGGAGGAGAAACTTAGTACGCGGTGGAGCGGGCGAGAAAAATGAGGAAAGGGAAGATAGTAAAACGATGGGTCGGTGGAGACTTTGAGATTATGGGACGGGGGGGGAGGGGAGGAAGAGGAGGGCGTGGGAGAGAACAGTAATTCGTTATGAAATGGTAATGGTACAAGGGGAAAATCGAAGGAAATAAAAATTATGGGAAAATGTGGAAAGTATGGAAATATGGGGGAAGTGTGACGGTGGCCACAGGGAAAGAAAAGTCCGATGAAGGGTGTACAGTAAGTACCGAGGGAAAGGAATTGTTTCAATGGGGATGGCGGTAAGAGAGAAGAAGAGTGAGTGTACGTACCGTATGTACAGGAAAGGGATCCTAGCCGCGCCTCCTTCTTCTTCCTCCCTCCATTTCCGTGGTCCGGAACCTATGTATGGAGAGAGCGGGAGAGTACCGAGTAGGCCAGGTGGGTGGGCGTGTGTGAATGTGTGTGTGATTGTTTTTTCTGATAATTTCGGAAGAGAAAATAGATTTTCTCTTTTTTTCCTTTTCCTTTTTATTTTCTTGCATTTTTCCATTCTTGGAATGGTGATGGTGGTACTTCCGGAGTACCCCCGCAGGGCGTCTGGTATTTCATACATTGTCATGACTAGTGTAAATTTACCGGTCTGTTTCCGGAGTGGGTCTACGAAAACAAAGTACGAACTTGTTACCTAGTACCCTTTTGTAAAGGACCTCGGAATGATACTCAATTCCTCCACCAGAAGGGTAACTTTGGCCGGTGAACGCGGCGGCGGCTTCTCTCTGCTTTCCTCAAGTACTGATACGTACCAGTGACCAGTACTTGTTTGTACTTGATGCAACCGATTTGAGGCTTGAGACTCTCGCTAAATTTGGTACCGGATGAAGTATGAAGGAAGACTCTCCCACCTTCCAGACATACCTTCTCAAGCGTTAGAGGCAGGTATTCCTGCCAGGAAAGATATTTCAATACCTTCTCATAGTATACAAATCAATCCAAGGTGCCTGCATTACGTATCACAATCAGCAAAGCACTCACCGCGCAGGGGATGTTCTAGACAAACGTTCAGAACAAAGATCACCTTGTCCTGTGACCAGCTTGACCGCTGACTAAGGCCGCAAGAGAAACCTCCGTTCACTAACAGACCTACCTAACTACGGAGTACCGAATATACATCATTAACTTACATTGGATGAGTTCAACCCCGTCAATTCCGTCGGGTCACTTGACTTCCCCCAAAAATGGATCCCGAACGATTGGCTTAGACAAGATACTGCTGATATCACTCCGCACTTGTCAACTCGCCTACAGTACCAGTAGTGCCACTATTGATAGACCTAATGAATATAGCCACTTCCATCATTGCTTCTAGTCCCCTTCAATCCCTTTCAATGTCCCCTTCCCTCCTTCCCACACATCTACGTCCCCCCCCCCCCTGTCGCTGTCAATTCTAGGCACTTACTGCCTAAATCCATTTCTCGCCTCATCAGGGGCATTTGACAGTTCATCTCTCACCTGCCCTCTTCGGTGGCCATTTTGTTGGTGTCTGCTGACTGTCACTGTTTTGTCGACTACTTTCGCCACGGACCTAGTTTTGGGTGCATGTCCAGCGAGATAATGCTTTCAACGACCCGTGGACCTTCTACCCTTGACACTTGGGTCTAGCCACGTTTTCATTCCCGAAGATGAGCCAATATCGTCGGTAGCTGGTTTCGTAGTTGGCCTCGATCTGATCCCGAGGCATCTCTGCCTGATCTTCTTATTCCATTCAGTCTCTCTCCGTATGTTATTTTGTTTCAAACAACAACAAAAACGACAGAAAAAAAAAACATCGCCATGCCATATGATCTATCAATGTATCCTGGAACAATCATTCTGGCTGAAATGGCCTGAGCACAACCCCCCTCCCCGCCTCGAACTACCTTGCTGGTACGCCGCGCAATACGTACTCTGCAAGTATTTGCCGGTGGTATGTAGTATCTCAAATGCCCCCAGGCGGAGTCGCATACCGGGGAAGAGCGCCGCGGTTCCGATCTAGCTGATCGTCTTACCTACCTAAATAGCACTGACCTTATCTTCTTCTGGTGGAAGTGATATTGTTGTTTCTATCCCCTCTTGCAGTCTGCAGCAAATATGTGTCAATGCCGGGGTTAGAATGTTCTCTTTCTCCATTCTCTGCTCCTGGTTTGTCTTCAGGCATTGGAGAACCCCGGAGTACGGGTACATACACTTAGATCATGTGGGCTCAAAAGTTACTACACACGAGCCTGAGGCATCGTCAAAATGCCAAACACCGACCCCGACGTATCTACTTGACATTGATCTATTCGAACAAAAAGAGCCCTCTCGAATTGGTGAGCTGATATGTGTGTGTGTGTGTGTCTGTGTCTGTATCAAATAGCGACAGATACGTCGAGTATCACGGTGGCTTCATTCCACTTTCCCTCCCGACCCAAGCCATAGTCACAAGATAGGAGGGTTGCCAGCTGTCAATCCTCTCGTCATTAGTGACGACGATGATAAGAGCCCAACATGGATATCCCCAGGGACAGGGGAGGAATGATTGTGTAGCACCAACGACATCAATACTATTACTATCAGGCGTTCTATAGATATGATCTGGTGTTTAGATTACCCGGCTATCTGGTTTAGGCTTCTTATTAACGCGCCCCCCCTTTTTTATTTTTTTTTTTTCACGTCACGGGGCCCTGCAAAAAAAATTACGAATTGACAACAAAAAATCCTCGGAGATAAAACATTCGTTGTTTTCATACTTGACTACCAAACTAAGTATAATCAGAGAGACTGAAGACGCCACAGCTACGATCCTTCGTCGCGGATCTCCAGGTAAGTGGTTCGGGGAACTGGGATGCAGAAGATCCGCCCGATTCACTATCATCAATCAATCAGTCAATCAGTCCCTCAATCATCACCACCCACCCTGTCGTGATGGAGGGGGAGAGCAATGAACATAGGGGGGAGACAGTGAGAGAGAAATCAAAGAGTTAGCTGACAGCCTGCCTCTATTGTTTGGTTCTCCTCGCCTGTCAGCCCACGTTGTGTAATCATGTGATGCTCCCACCTGGCAGGTTCTAGGTCTTTAGGTTGAGTCTGAAGGGTCGAATCAACAAGACTAAACACCCTGGGGATTCTCACATGGGCGGTTGTAAGAATCGGTTTCATCTTTTCTAGGCGAGTCCAAGGCACCACCGCAACCGCAACCGCAAACGTTCAAGCTACTCGTAAACGCGGAGAGACTCCTCCATCCCAACCCATTTAGCTTATTTTGGCTTTCCTTTCGCCGTCTCACTCCCTCTCTCTTCTTCTAAGCACCCTTTTTTTAAATCTCTGACGGTGGCTTCTTCCTCCGCACCCCGTTATTTCCCCGTGGTGGGTGAAAACAGCCGAGCAAAATCCGAGGAGGGAGGGAGTGGGGGAGAGACCGCCGCCGTGATGATGCGATATCTCGTGTCTACGGGGTATTTAGATGAAGTAAACTGTGTATGACCCGACCAACTCGAATCATCCATGGAAAGAATGGGGGGGAGGTTGCTTGAAGGAATCTATTTACCGGTAAGCCTCGCAAAATTTCGGATATCCCTCTCGAGTTTAGTCGCCCGAAGACGTTGAGCAAAGAGCCGATCTGCATGGCGTTTAAAATCTTCTGGTCATTTGGTCCCGGGACCGCTTTGGATCAATCACAGTGCCTGAAGAGGTCAGCACCTAGATGAATGATTTCTCCGGTGGAGAATCACGGTGAATGGTTCCATGTATGGAAGTAAAAGCCTCATTTTAGGAGGGTTTACAGTTCTACTGTATACAGTACATGCATTCATTGAGCTCTCCAACCCTCAACCAAGGTAGTCGATGGAAAAGTATATATGTCGATGGAAATCGGTTGGATCAAGTCGCACGATCGGCGGGTGTCAAAGCAAGATTCTCGACCTAATAATTGGACCTTAAACCACTGCGCCTGTTCGTCTGCGTGCATATTCAAGTCTGTATCCCTCGAATGCAGATAATAATGTTTATCAGCGTGTGCGTGCGCGCCGGCGTCTGCACCCGTCCCCCTACTACTCCGTCCATAGCACTACTATATCTCTACACCTCCGGCCCACTCCAGGCTCCCTTCCTCCCAAGAAATGTGCCCCGGGAAGAAGAAGAAGGGTAGCCTGAACAAGCTAACCTACCTCTGGATTTAGGTTGGTAATTAGCTAAACAATGTGAGCTTATTATTATGGTTACCCTTTCGTTTTCGCATGCCTCTTTTGCTTTCCTCGTCGCCCTAGCCTAACTCTCCACCGCGTAACCTCGTACTTTACCGGGTAAGACTCCAGAAGAAAGGAAATGATACTTTGTAGAAGAAAAAAGGAAACTAGTGGGCACAGCTGCCAGCGTCGATGATCGTTTGGCAAAATTGCTCAGCTACTAGACCTGTCCTGCAGATTATCGTTCCACAATAGCGATGGAGAGCGAGCCACGTAGCTGCGCCCCCAGCCCGCTACGGCTCTCGACTGACTTCCCTTCAAGCCTACTAGAAAAGAGAGCGCCGATGCATGGCAGCATGGCTAGGCTATGGGCGGATTGTACGGGGTAAAGTATGTACATCCACGGTACTTCGACCCCGGCTAAGCTTATGATAGCAAGTCCACTGTTCAGAAGCGATGCTTTCTTTAAACCCTCCGCCGCATCTTTTATTTCGATTTATTTTTTTTTCAGCTGAAGGATCTTGCGAATGACGATCAAGGGAAAGCCAATAATGATAAAAAAAATTCGAAAAAAGAGAAACAAGAAAAATAAGGATTCCCGCTATCCCATGATCTCCCTGGATATCCGAGGCAACATGAGAAACGGGATATCTCTTCTATAGGGACGATCTGTCGTCAATTCGGCGTCATGTTCAGGATGACCTTGAAGCAATATTCAACCAGGACGAGAAGGTTGCCAAAGGTATAGGGGGCAAATAGTGTCCCGAACCGCCCAGGTGGAACAGCCGGGGGGGTGGGCAAAGGGCAAAGGGCACTCAGCAGGGCAGCATAGCAGGTTTGGAGGGAAGGTATCATCCCCCTCCCCCCGGAAAAATGGACACATTCAGTCCAGAGCTGACGTCGTTACCAACAGAAAATAGCCGAGGAACCTGAGGAGATCACACTCTCTGATTTTCTACTTGAGTACGGTAGCGCACTTGTAACTACCGACCCGTTGACTGTGGCGTAGCCTGGGGAGCTGTTTTGGGAGCTATTGGACTCGAGACGGAACGCCCGGTGGAAATTCATTTCTCCTGAGTGCGGGCCCTGCCAGCCCCTTAACGTGGGGGGCGGGGGGGGCAAAAGGAACACCCAGTCAGTTACTGTCAGTCAATCAGTCAGTCAGTCACACTCTCAGCCTATGCCAGTGGCAAAGCAGTCCCGCACAAGTCACAAGACAAAATTGGGGGAGGAGAAGAAGGGGGGAGTGTCACATGATGTGGGGTCGAACCGCGCAGCATTTACCTTACCTAAGAGCTAACTAAGGCTAGTTAGTTAGCTAAGTGAGTGACTACGATGGAGTACGTACCGCACGTACAACCTCTGCGCCACCGGGCATGGACTGGGGTAATTCAGTTCGGAGATCGCTCAAGAAACTCGAGGTCAATCCCACTGACTTCCCCGCTGACCACAGACCAACTCACTGATCTCACCAGTCATTGCCTGAAGCCCCGCGTATTTGAATCATGTATCAAAGGCATGTCTCATCAGCTCTGCCATTGGCAGATATCCACCGCTATCGCCATCCTACAATACCTGTAGCTCTGAAATGAGGACCTGTCATGGGAGGAGCAGTTGGGGCCTAGTGTTAATGGACAGCGGCTGCATCATGTCAAGCAGCACCAGTTACCAGCATCAACAAAAACAAAAACAACAACAGAAGCGACACAGGGGCAAAAAAGGGACCATGCATCAATCAATGCGGCCCGGAAACAAAGGATGGGTGGGCACAGTCTCACCCATGGAGTACCCCTTCCCGGCTACCAAACCCTCGA
This sequence comes from Aspergillus aculeatus ATCC 16872, assembly GCF_001890905.1. Lineage (NCBI taxonomy): Eukaryota > Fungi > Ascomycota > Eurotiomycetes > Eurotiales > Aspergillaceae > Aspergillus > Aspergillus aculeatus. Next base: position 1,760,989 of record NW_017962979.1, read on the forward strand.
CAAAGTTCGCGACGTCCTTGGATCCAGCAACCATGACCTGTGATGCTGTACCATGCGCTTTTGCCGATTCTGGGATCACGTCCCGAGAACCCTTCCCTTTCCCCGGAGGGTGGACTGTATACTTCCAAGGCAACAGGGTCCTTTCAAAGCTAACGGTGCCGTCGATCAACGAGGATTCGCCCTGGGGATGATCGCTTACAGGAACCGATCGAAAGTATGTGAGCTGGCGTAGGAAGGAGGAGCTCAGACATGTGTTCTGCCTGGCCTTTAACCGTTGATTCCGCCCTTGGGGCAGGAATTTGGCTCTACGATCTAGAAGGTATTTTCGTACTTTGTTTTGTTCGGGCCTGGCATTTGACCTCGATTGATCGGCTCCAAGACATTGATATATGAAAGCAGGCGCTGGTATGTGTGTGTCCACGTAGGTGTCCTCGTCAATCCATTCTGCGACTATTGGCCCAATCCCTGAACCCCAGCTTTTGGTTTTGTCTTTCTGGGATGTACTCCGGATTCTACAGTACATACATAGCTAGTAAGCATTGCATTGCGCGCGGATAGCGGTTTTTCACAAGGGTCATGGCTTGGAAGGGACACCAAGCGAGCTGAAACATACAAAGAAATTGCCGGATCGAGGCTTTCGACTAACAGACCGACATTGAATCTTGAAACCCGAGCGCTATCGACCAGACTGCTCTCTCAAACTATCCCGTACTCTGTTTCCTGTCTCTCTTCATCCCCCCTCCCCCCCCCAGAGTTCTTGCTTTCTTGCTCCTCAATCGGTGCCCTCTTCCTATTTATCCATGTTCTTTTGTTAAGCCGGACGATTGACCCTGGTCCGTCCTACCGGGTCTTCTGAGCGGTCACATTCCATCTTTCCCGGCCCGCCTTCCCCGACCAGCCAGAACCCTGGGATGATCATCTTCATGTTACCAGGATGACTACCAGGAACAGGTAGTGAATGCCTTCCCCTCACCTCTTTCTCTCGAGTTTGGATAAAGTCTGGATGCGACCTTTCGTTCGAGAAACCGGACTAGCGAATTCTAGATTATGCACCGAGCCTGACTACCCAGGCTACCCACACACACATAGGGGCAGGGGGGAGGGGAAGGATTGGGGCGATCTCCTATGAAAAATGCAAGGGTAAATGAAGAAGAGCAGTAGGTTCGTGTTCTTGCTCAAGGATTCGGGCCTTGTTCGACGATCGATGAATGTTCGATGGGATTGACAGATGAGTAGAAAGATTGGTCCCTTCTTCGACAAGGATCATCTGGCAATCCAGCCCCAACCTACGGTATACTTTGCTTCTTGCCGCCCGTTACGAGTCGATCAAACATGGTCTAGAACTCTATGATCTTTAAAGGAAAAAGGATGAAGAAAGTTGAAACCGGCGCGAAACCCTTGTCGCCTTTCTAACGGCTCTTTCTGCATTCCAGGATAGGATGTCAGCAACGATTCGCAACTCGGATCTCGTAAAAGCTGACAATTCCATGGCCAGAGTACAGTACAGAGCAGAGCTTGCAGCCCTGCAAGGAATTCTCTATCCAGTCTTTGTGCTCGAGTCTGCATGGCGGCTCGTACTGTACAGTTCAGGCACGTTCGGTGGAGGGGGGGGGGCAAGGGAGGGGCTTACCCCGGATTGAGATTGAAGCGTTACTGGGGGGGGGGCACCTCCAGCACGATGGCTTGTTGTGTGGGTGCGCTTTGCTCAGAGGTGAGCTGGTCTGGAGTTAGTCTCTTACGTACAGTATGTGCGTACAGGCCGAACTCGTCCTCTGCCCTGTCCTTTGGGGAATGACAGAGATGGCGATGTCACCCTACCAATCCATTCGAATGTCGGACTGCCTCCCCCCCCGGCCCCTCCAATCCACTGAAGGAAGGTAAATCGCGCAAGAGGCTAGGAGAAGACTCTAAGAGGATACGAAGCGCAGGATGGTAGTTGTTGCTTTACGTATCGTCATCCTCCCACTAGAGACGGCCGCATGTTGCTGGTATTTTTGAGGCATCCACGATCTTTTCTGGCTGTGTCGATTCCTTTGAGTCTTCTTGGTTTCACAGAAGCAAAGTACCGAGTGATTCTCTAGCAAAATGGCACTACTACTGTCTTACTAATTACTAAATTACCACAGGAAGGCATGTTGGGGGGACCCTAAAGAAGCTATTTCAATAAAGCTAATCTTTGCCCGCATGCTGCATGTCCCGGTTTCTGGGAACGGGGGGAGGCATGCCGAAAAAGGACACCTCTCCCCCAATTTTCAGTCGAGGCTGGACCCCTGAGTAGATACCCTTCCCCCTTTCCCCATTCCCCCCCACACCCCAAACCGATGATCATCCGTCATGACTCGGGGGGGAAGAGTTTCAAAGAGAACTTCCAGTCATCGTAATTAGTGCATTACATTTCCGTCCCCTTCCTCTCCTGTTGACCATTCCCAAATGGAGAGAGAGAAAGAGAGGCACCAAGGCGCAGAGCATAAAGAAACCATGTGCTGTACCTGCTTGCCCCGAACTCGCTTACACCTACACTCCCATTGACGAAAGAGGGGGGAGAGGGGGAGCGGTGGTCCCGTCGGTAGTGGAGTGTTCATGTGCAAGACAGACGGCCAGCAGCAATGCATGTCACCTCACAGGTGTGGGTAGAACATGTAAGGCATCTAGTTTCGCTCGTGCTACGGGAAAATCAGAGCTCTGTAGCTCAGGGTTCTTCGCATTCAACTCTTGACTGTATACTCAGTTTTATGGGATTATTCAATCTCAGTTGCCCAGTGTACTGTGGTAACTTTCGCACCCCGTTGATACCGGGTGTCATTCAAGCCTATCACTTCGCACGTCCCATTATCCATCTTCTCAGCTTAATGATATATGGGGTAAAAGAACACACAGGCAAACTTTCAACCGAGCAGTAAGGAATGCACGTCACCTCTAAATGTCCCATTGAATGATTCCCTAGCTATGCATAAGGACGGGGGACCGATCCAATCCAAACAGTAGTAGCATGAGGTCATCTAGTCATAATCCAGGACAGATACACTCCAAGATTCAAGCCATAAGTCATCGTCATCACCAAATATCCGACGATACGAGATGATACTACCTCCATCTGGAAGAACTCCCCCGGCCTCCCGGTGTCAGACATCGTATAACTTTGCCTGGCTCCCTTTTCAACCCCTCCGGCCCTGTCCACTCAGCCTTGGTTCTCGGTCTCTTGCCCGGATAGGGCTGCTTTCATTAGGTGTATCTACAGTACAAGCCACTGATTCACCAGTGTAGATGTCCCCCTTTGCGAGGGTCAACTGAAGTCAGTGTCCCCGGGTATCGATCCAGGGAGCTTGGATCTGAGTTTCGATGTAGACCCATTTCCTCATATCCTCGTTTCGGATTTCAAGCAAGCAGAGCTACCTAGAAGCTAACTGTCAAGCACAATGAACCGAGTTCTCTGATTACGAGGGACCGTTTTCGTAACACGGACATGTCAAAGAGATGAACTCAACTCGACATGAAAATGCATTTTCCTGGAAGGACACTTGACATATGCTAGAAGGAGGGGGGCTAGTTTTCTGACATCTCGACGGTGTACTGTACCTTGGAAAGCTGACGGACCAGGGGGGATGAACAAAAAGCACAAGGGTCAGAAATGCCCATGTGATGTTTGAGGATTCTCTTATCGCTTGTTCCTGAATCCGCGTCGACTTGTTTCAGCGTTAAGGGGTAGTAGTCCGGAGGGGTGGATATTATTGGTTGGTTCCGATTCATACTTTTGGTGAGGGAACCGGTCATGTGCCAGATGATGCGAAGGTTTGATGATCAAACTGATAATTACCTCGTAGTTGATGATGACGAGGGATGGTTATGATCTATGGGTCTTATTCCGGGCTGCCGCTTTGGGACTCGAACAAGGCTGAAGTTGCAGGTTACGGTATTCTGTAGCTTCAGGAAGCCGATGTGAATCTATTTTTATCCATTCGTATGGAGATATTCTGGGGAACTGGGAAACTGGGGAGATGGGTGGGTTGTGTTGGCAATTGAGCTGGGCTGGGCTGGGCTGGGTTGGGCGGTGGTTGCTTTGCTGGTTCTCGAAGGTTATAGATCGAGGCCCCTCGGGGGGAGGGTGTTGTGCAGTGGCTGGATTCTGGCTTCGATTGAGATGATTTCCCTATTGTAAGGGATGAGCTTTGCTATCTCTATTTATGTAGATACTGGATGGGGTAGTAGGTTCTCTTCAGGGCTTCGAGATGAATAGTTTGTTATTTTGTTATTTTGTGATTTGTTTTCTTTCACATGGGTTGCGAAGGTACCGTCTCCAGAGCTAGTCATTGACTGGATTGCTATTTCCCCGGTATCAAATTCTCGTACCTGGCACATGTATGTACCTTCTGTCTCTGGTTCTTTATCTTGCTCATGATGGTACACAATTATACGAAAGTATGTAATTTGTATAAACTGTTTGATATTTACGGTGTACAGTCGATCCAGAATACTTACAGTATATAGCACAGATACTTGTACACACATACGCAAGAGGAAAGTTAGAGCAAACGGGGATGAAGAGCAACAGTGAAGTTAGGATAGAAAGTCACCATCAGATGCTAGGGTCACCTTCTTGCAGTCGTGTGATGGTCGAAGCCAACGACATCCCGAAGTAGCGGTATAGCAAAAGCTCTGGGTTGCAATCTACTGTACTGTACTTCCTCCGGCGTACTTCCTCACTGTATGTACCGAGTACCTGTACCTCAACTCCCTCGGGGATATGGTTGCCCAATTTCTCGCCGCCTTTCCTGCTATTCTTGTCCTAAGGTAAGGCAGCTATTTTTTTTTGGTAACCCCGACATAGAAAAACTTCACATAGTCAATTGTCTAGCGAATTCTTTAGATTCCTACTGTCATGAGAAACAGGAGAGTAAAGATTGTTGTGTTTTGTGTTTTCAGTGGGCTCAAGTCCCACGGGACGGAATCACGAATTCGGTAGCCGCGAACAGAGGCCAGCCACGTCAATGCAAAGGAAAAGCCTCTTCTCTGTCTACCCTAGCCATGTGATGAACCGAGACGCGCACAGCCAACATCACTGACTGATCCCCTGATTACTTCCTTCTTCCGGTCTGGGTCTAAAAATGTCACACTCGATATATTTCCATCATCGGATGAATGGAGAGTCGTAGGTAGCCTCATCCTGGAGAGATTCAAGTAATGTGCTACTACAGCACCAGCACCGACACCGACTTATTCTGTGTCGTGCATGTTCGCAGCACCATCTTCCGTGCCCCCCCCCCCCAAAAAAAAGTCCGATTATTTGGAATCCTTTTAAGGATGCGGCTATCCACTCACATGTCTACGATTTCATCGTCATGAGATAAATCTGTAGATGCAGCAGAACATAGGTAGGGCACAGGAATTGCTAAAGCCTCAATTTCGCCCTGCCCTTTCTTCCTGCCGACCCGGAGTCGAGGGATGTGTGAGTGTGTGCCAGTGCTGCTGCCGCCGCTGCTGCTACTGCTGAGTTATGGAGGCCCTTGTCTGTTACAGTCAGTAACTTACTGGTAGCAGCCGCGCAGCAACGAAGATCACATGATAACCAGCGGTGACAAGTTTCTGTCAGTAATTCTTGAACTGTTGCTTGTGCTTTGACAAAACCCAACAACACCTTTGGACCCACAGCATTGTACACTGTCCAACATCCCTTGTCCGTGCAAAGGAGAAATAATAGCTTAATTAACTTTTTTTCCCCACGCAACACGCAAAACCAAATGCCTTAGAGAAAAGCCTCGTTCGAAACCTCAGCCCCCGGCTACTGGTTGCTACAAGATGCTTCTCCAACGGTAATGCACAGTTGCAGGATAGGAAATCCCGGGAAAGGCAAGCTGCAACGCAGAGATGCAGCATCCTGCATCACTCTTTGTTTCTCGCTCCAAGCGGTGCATCGTTGCACTACTAAAACTACCTTGATTTCTGTGGAGTGGGGAGAGGAGAGGTTCGCTCGCTGCGCACGCCAAAAAAGAATGGAGGTGAGCGGAGCTATCTCGCCCGATGCCGTGTTCGGAAATGGAAAGTCGTGGAGGAGGAGGAGGAGGAGGTTCTAGACGTTATGGCTTAGATGCACGATGCTAATATATTTTCGCAGGTTCTGCGGAAAGGTGATGCACTGCAGCCAGCGCTATCGGTTTGTTCATGCTGATGGTGGTGGATCTGATCTGGCGTCGAGCTTCGTTGCTACTTAGGCTTATGACGTGGGGCTAAGTCGACGGATATAGCATAGTATCGAGTTGCTCTTTGGTTCATGCAGGAAGTCACTGTGTTGGGGAATGACTTGGCTTTTTTTTCGTCTGCCAGTTGAGTGCGTGATGGTGTGACACTGCTACATATGGCGAGTTGCTTTGCTGCGGGTCTCATCATGGAATGAACCTCCGTGGTCTTTCTATGACTCGCGGTGGACATTGCTTCCTTTGGGGTTGGTGATTACTGCCTTCATTATAGCGAGAGAAAGATGCCATTGACTTGACAAGGAACGTTGAGGTTTTTCTCAATTTCGGGTGCTAGCTACCTCTGATGCAAGCTGGTTAGGGGAAAGTATCTGTCATGATATACATGGATAGTCCTCGGGGGATTGGCAGGTCTATCTCCACGTAGTCTGGCCACAGTAATGTCCACGGCGCAATGTCGGAGAACCATGGAGCCACAATGCCTTATCAATCACTTGGTAGTCGTCAAATGCGGATCCGGGCCTGATTCTAGAACGGCCTCGCTCAAGTCCAGAGTGTCGTGCACTCGCGACATCATCTCTCATTTGCACCCGTATGTGTATGCCTATGAACGGTTCAAAACAGCAAATATGATCCCCGTCTCCAAACCCCTCAGAAGTCGTCATCGTGCCTCCCATACTGTCCGAATCACGGATCCTTCTCGAAGCCTACAAATCTATATCTGACTGCAGATATTGCCTCCTCGTCGGAATGTACGATACTACTGTATGAACAAGACAGACAGTACATAGATGGCGCTCGTGCTACCATTTGGAGCAATTGCTCTGAAGAAAAAAGGGTGTTGATCCCAGCTTGTCTGCTGATCAAAAGAAGCGTAAGCAAGGTAGCGCCTCAGTCTCGCTCTGCAATGTTGACTTGCGTCCAACGAGCCGGTCCAGACTCATTGCTTCCTTTCTGAATGCGACTGACTGGCTGCCGATTTGCATAGATTTGGGCCCCGAGCTGACCCCCCTCCCCTTCCCCCAGGAGTCATCTCGTGTCAAAACCCAATCTGCAACTCATAGACCAGCATCCCCTGTGACAGGGAGAGGGCTGACATGCCGTTACAGGTGAGTCTGCATTAGTTTAGGGGGGAAAGGCATGAGTGGAAAATGAATCGAAAAAAGAAAAGAATAAGAAAAGCATCTGCTGCGTCATTCGACAGGGAAGGAAAGGCGATCGAAGGCTAGTCTAGAATTCGAGGAGTCGAAGTGGCTTGCTTCTGTTCGGCGATGCAGGTTGCTGTTGCTGTTGCTGTTGCTGTTGCTGTTACTGGTGTAGTTGCTGTTGTCGCTGGTGTAGTTGTTGTTGTGAGCTGGTGGTCAGCTGAGCAAATTGCAGGGGGTGATTGGATGTGTGTGTTTCCCCTCCCTCTACCGCCTTTTGTCCTCAGCTACTCCGCATTCTCTACGGGATCTGTACTTGGTGGTATACTTCCTTTCCCCTCCGTCGTATCGGCATGTTTGATGTCCGACAATCTGACTCATAATTCAGTACCATTAAGGCACACATTCCCTCACTCACTACGGGAACACTGACCGTTGTCCATCTGTCCATATTCGAAGCGAGACAGCCGACGGATAATCTCCAGTGGCAGATCAGACGAGCGTCAGCTGGCAGTAGAGGTGGCAGTGGTTCAGTCTCTACAACATTCCCACTATGGAAATCATCTCCAGTTCGTCTCTCCCCCTCTCCGGCCCCCGGCCCTTCGACCCCCTCCTCCTCCCTTCCCACCCCTGATCATCAGGTATACCCGACGCTATATTGCCTATCCTTCACTTAAGGCAACCCATCTTGACCGCGATCGACGTTGTATCCCTTCAGCTCCGATCCTCACTCTCTCCCGTACTTTATCGCACCTTAGGCCGATCACATCCAGATCGAGCCCTTGATCGATTGTGTAATACCCAATCGAGGTGGACGTCTGTGCCTAACACTCGTAAAGAGTTATCTTGACTCGGCGCTCAAGCCGGCTGATCCATCTCAGGCCTCGCCCCTAGTTTTCTGTCATGGGACCCGGTTGACTATGTTGGTCACACATTTCATTGAATGGACTATACACCGCAGTGACATGAGATGTCCACCGCACAAACATCAAGCGTTACTATATACACGACTCCGCATGAGGTATCAAAACAATGGAGGAAAAGAAGCACAAGAAGAGAAGACTCCAAATCTGGATCTGTCAGAACTCGCTTATTCTCCGATGACCACTCCGTTCGACAGCTTCAATCCGACAGGCAGCCCTCGGATGAACTCCTTGTCGAACGAGGACCCAAGCTCTTGGGACAGGACTTCCTCGATGTCCATGTACATGTCGTATCTGGTTGAAAGGTCAGAAACCTGCAGCTGGTGCTCGGAACTGATGCTTCACTTACGCGTTCATTTCTTCAATCGTGAGCTTCTTCTGCTCATCCTCGACCTTGTACTTTGGCATGTTGGTATTGCTGGAGAAGCCTGGAGAGTCCCCGTCAGTCACATACTCGCAGTGTAGTCAGATCCCAGCAGTTGCTTACCGATGCGCTCGTTGATGTTGTATGCCGCCTTGGCTGAAGCGGCTTGGACTTTGGTGGCCCGAGGCAGTCGCACCTTCTGGTAGACTGACAGCGCCGCTGCGACATCACCGGAGAAATAGGGCTTGCTGAATATGATTCCGAGGGCCGCGGCGTCTTCGATGGCCATGCAAGCGCCCTGGCTCTGATGAGGCATCATCTGCAGAACGTCAATCAGTACCTCGCTCGGAAAAGCTCGTGTAGGGAAGCAACTTACTGGATGTCCTGCGTCTCCCAGCAGGCAGACCATATTGCTGGCGATATACGGGTAAGGTTGACTATTCACAGAGTTCAACTGTTAGTGAGATGTCCAGCACTAACTCACAGATACTGCAGAAAACAACCCAGGGGCGAGACTTACTGCACCCACAGGCGCCAGGGCCTAATCTCGATGCCGATGGCCAGATGAGAGCGGACTTGTTCATCTAATTCCGGGTAAGGAGCGAGCAGCTCTTCGACCGGACGATCCTCTCCGCCCCATGTGTGCGTTGTAAAGTCTCCCTTCTCGCGAGGAAAGAAGCAGTAGTAAGACAGCAACTTGCCGCCGTTGCAAGGGGAGAGGACGATCTTATCCCACTTGCCTTCCTGGCCGCCCCAGTATTCCAACGCACTGTCCTGGGAATAGTCGACCAACCCCAGGCGGACCGCATCCTCCGTGTGGACGTTGGCATGCAAGCAGCTCGACGGCGCCGGAGTCTTCTCAGGATGAAGGCCAATGATGCCTCGCACGGCCGAGCCGATTCCATCAGCACCCACGATGAGGTCGTGCCGCACGGTTTCACCACCGTCGAAGGTAATCACACCCGTCTCGAGGTCAATATCCTGGCACTAAACGCACGATCATCAGCAACCGTCCCAGTTCAAAGATAAGTATACCCCCCCAAAACTCACCTTATGGTTCACCTTCAGCGTGACCGGCGTGCCCGCCCCTTCCTCCTGCAGCGCGCAGTCCTTCAACATGGCATGCATATACTGCCGATGGAACATATTGTAGACGTACCCCCAGCGCTGCTCGTAGTCGTCCAGATCATAGACACTGACCGGCTCCCCCGTCTTCCAATCCCGGTTGATCAACTTCTGCAGCACCACGGGGTCGCCCTTGGCGATATCGACCCCCCATTCATGCAACCACCGGGTCCCGTTCGCCGCACATGAGATCGACGCGCCCACCTCCCCCGCAAAATCATGGCGCTCGTAGATAACCACTGCATGGCCCGCCCGCCGCAGCGCAATCGAAGCCGCCAGGCCCCCGATCCCGCCGCCCACGATCCCCACACTCAGCGGTCTCCAACCAGACGCAGTTGAGCCCATCTTCTTTGTTGTATGATATTAAAATCACCAAAGCCTAATAGCAAGCGTCTGAGAAATAATGAAGAGGGTGAAGGTGAAGAGTAATGATGATACTTCGATGTCAGAGACCCTCTAGTTTACAGGCGGAAGCCATCTATTTAAACTTCCTCTCCCCTCCTTCTTTACCATCACTACATCATAGGTTATCCCGATCAAAAGAAAGAAAGATACGAGACGGGCCCAGTCGCCGATTGTCCATGAGCTCACGAATCATCGCCTCTCTGCATCCCCCCAAAACAGTTATCAGTCGGGGCGGGCAGGCGGGCAGGCGGCCCGCGCACTCCAAGTGCATTATCCGCTTTGCTTGCGCTGTCGTAGCCGACGGACGCGGGGCGGAACTGGCACCACCCGCTTGTATATCGACTGGCTTATCTTTTGACTAGGGGATTGAGATGGGATTATGCTTCGTTTGATCGGATCTTGGGTGTGGGATTTACGCAAAAAAAAAGTTGACGTTTGATAAGGGTGGATGATGGGGCGGGTTTAGCTGTGGGAGGTTCGGGCGGATGTTGCACGTCCGCTTGTATACATATCTTGTGGGGCGGGGGGGGGGCCCTTTAACGGCAGGCTCCTGCTGTGGATATGCAAGGTTTGGGAGAGATTGGTGCACCTGAGGGCTTTTAGATAGGCGTGGCTCTGAGGACTGGGTTGCGCGCTACGGCAGATATCCTGAAGAGCTAAACTTATATATCGTAGTCCATTGGAGATAATAAGTACAGTACAACGTAGCTATATTCGGTACGTGGGAATGTTCTACTGGAGCTTCTTTGAACAAAAAGTCTTTTCTTTCGCATCAACCTGAGGCAATCTCAAACATCATCAGAATAGAAGTGAACGATGTGTGCCATGGAAATTTATTGTACTTTGTTTGATTCCCTTAGTTTTCTCTATGTACCAACAACCATAGTGACACCCCACCACGCGCACCACCTCGGTTTGTTCATTACTCTTGCCGAGAGGAACATATATTGAAGAAAGTAAGTAGGATTATCATCTTTAGCCCCGATGTGACTGTAAACGCCAAAGGTGGTGGACTCTCTTTTAGCCTGCAGAATAAGAAGAAGAAAAAATTACATTCCTGTATACAAGAAATCTAGAATTCCTGGTCATCGTCACCGGAGATGATGACGTTGTTGATCTGCGATGTGATCACTTATTAGCCTCTTGGTCTGGGGTTGACTCAGGTGGATAAGCAAACTTACCTTAAGAACCATGCGGCAAAGCTGGGTGGCGAGCAGGAGCTGCGAGCGCTTGCCGATCAAGGGGTCGATGGCGAAGTGCTCTCTCATGTCTAGTCAAGAAGTGTTAGTCGGAGTTGCGCAGCAGCAAGATATGTTGTTTGAGAGCTACAAGGACGTACCGTTGTTGCCAGTCAGCATGCAGTCGACACCCAAGCGGGAGTTGTTCTCCTTGACCTGGCGCGACTTGATCGAAGCCAGGGTCTCAATGGGGCTCAGGCCGGAGTTCTCAGCCAGCGCCAAGGGGATAGCATCCAAGGCATCGGCGAATGCGCGCATGGCGTACTGCTCAATACCAGGGCTCTGCGGGAATGTTAGACAAATAACACAAGGGTAGGTCCGGACTTGAGAGGCGAGGTTCCACGCACCTTCACAGCAGCATCCTCAACAGCGATGGAGCAGGCAATCTCGGCAGCACCACCACCGTAGACGACACGGTTATCGCGCACAAGGTTGCGCACAACGCAAAGAGCATCGTGTAGCGAACGCTTGGCCTCGTCAATGATCTGGTGGCCATGGTCAGCAATCGGTCACGTCAATTCCATTCACCCGTTCAGACTGACCATCTTGTTGCTTCCTCGTACGAAGACCGTGACGGCACGGCTGTTGGCGCACTCCTCGATCACCAACATCTTCTCCCGGGTAGTACCAAAGGTCATCTCGCGAACGCGACCGGCAGTTCCAAGCTTCTCTGGGCTCAGATCCTCGAAGCGAGGAACGATGCGACCATTCGTGGCGATAGCGATCAACTCAATCTCGGGTCCACCGACCCAACGGACAGCAGGAAGCTTGTTCTGGAGAAGAAGGTGGTTGGCCTCGTCGTCGAAACCCCACTGGCAGATGACCAGGTTGGCCCCGGAATCCTTCAGGTTCTGGATCATCTCTGTGAACTTCTCCCTCTCGTAGTCCTGCAACTTCTTGAACTCCTCCACGGATGTGATGTCGAGCTTGTGCTTGGTCTTGGGCTTCGGGGGCTCAAACGGACAGGTCAAGATAGCCAGCTTAGCATCCCGGACCTCATCCGGCATCTGAGGGTGAGAGAAGTCCTTGTCGACAATAACACCCTTAACGAGGAGAGAGTCCTCAAGAGCACCTCCAACCTTTCCGTCAACCTTGATCAGCTCGAAATCGACATCCTTGCGCTCGAGGTCGGCCACGGAGAGGACAGCATCGATGGCGATCTTGGCGAATTGGTCGTGGGACTTGGAAACGCTGTGAAAGAGTCAGATGGGAGTGACTGCAGGGGACTCAGGATATGGTCACCGTACATCTTGGAACCCAAACTCGTCTTGGCAACCTTCAGAAGGTTGGAGGTGTCCTCCTTGGAGAAGGGGATCTCGTCGCTGATCTTATCAAGTTGTGCAATCGCGATCTCACAGGCCTGGTCGTATCCGTCTGCGATCCGGATAGGGTGGATACCCTTGTCGATGAGTTCTGACGCTTGCTCCAGCATGGCTGCCGCCAAAACCACAACACCAGTAGTTCCGTCACCGATTTCCTCGTCTTGAGACTTCGACAACTCAACCAAAAGCTTGGCAACGTTGTTTGTGATTTCCATCTGTCCAAAATCTTCAAGTCAGAACTTTTGCTAGGGGAGGACTGCGGGGCGTAGTTGTCGGCACGAACCTGGCCGAGAATAGTAGCGCCATCGTTCGTCACGGTGATATCGCCATCGGGGGAGATAAGAATCTTGTCAAGACCGCGGGGACCCTGGAGTAGTCTGTTAAAATCGGAACCGAGACGCATCTAGCATTCGTCAGGCGACAGATCATACCAGAGATGTCTTGACGATGTTGGCAACCGTCTTCGCGGCGACAATGTGTGACTTGACGGCTTCAGTACCATGCTGTCTCTTCTTCTTGCCTTGACTGTCCGGATGGATTGCGATCAGCGACATATCCTACACCGACGAGATTGTGGCACACCATCTGAGCGGGGGATCGTAACGTACTCCCGAACAACGATGAACGGCCGGCCTTGTTCATCCTTCATCACAGAAGCTGAGTGTGGTAGTCAGCGACCCCGGAACTTGTATCATAATGACGAGGATAGGTAGCGGAGGGGTCAACCTTGAGACAGATCAAGCTCTGTAGTCACAAGAAAAAGACGTTAGCACCTTGGTCCGAAATGAGGGGTATCAGAAACATACGCATAGCCATTTTGACGGTCTGCCCACTTGGCGGGAATTTGGAGGGGGAGGGGGAGAGGAAAGGTTAAACAAAAGCCCACAAATCACAAATTGAAAAGTAGACGGAGAAAGAAAAGAGCCCCCAAAGAAGAGAATTAGGAGTCGGTGAGGGGGAAGAATGATAAAAGAAGGGGGAGGGGGTAGAGAGAGGGGATGCTTTAACCGGCACAACTTCAAATGACGGGCGATTGTAGAAATTCATCTGGAGATGGAGGGAGCCAAAAGCGGGCTAGTGAGCTGCTTGCCCAAAGGGGTCTAGCGTAGATCTTCCACCGCGCGCCTGCGCGACTAGCCAATAACCATTTCACTGTCCATCGTCACTCTTCTTGCTGCTACTCCGTACTCTTTTCCCATTATTCCATCCTCTAATCTTCTATCGGCCTGCGGTCGGTGAACTGCAAGCGCTCATCGATCTAAGAAAGCCATTCGAGTCAATTGACATCGCATTTCGACCGCCAAGCTGTTTTCGCGACTCTTCTATTTCGCCGCATCACCGTTTCAAACAACAACAATGCCTCGTGAGCATCAATTGCCCATGACCGCGCGTCTAAACCTGTCGCACGGAAAGATTTGACTGACTAACCATCATTTACCATCAGCTCCGGTGACTGACGTGTCCGATGACGAGTCGACTGGCGAGTCTATTCCTTACGAGGAGGCCCCCGCACCTAAGAAGCAGGCAAAGAAGCAGGCCGTTGACGATAACGAGGATGATGAGGACGAGGACGAAGATGAAGAAGAAGAAGACGTGTGAGTACGGTTAGGAAGTGCTTGGGTTGGTCTTGGAAGTCCTGACTCCGCGCAGTTACCACGTCGAGAAGATCGTCAGTCATGAATGGGGCAAGAAGGTGCGCGCCGCTCTCACTTGGGCCTGTTGCCCAATTACAGCTACTTTGGAAGTCTCGCTAACTTTGCGACAGGGCGAGCTGCTCCTGCAGGTGAAATGGAAAGGATATGATGACCCCGCCGACATGACACTTGAACCAGAGGGAAATCTGTGCGCTCTTCGCTTCTGCCTTTACCTTTGCACAAACCGAACTGACCCAAATGATTTTGTCCAGCGATGGTGCGCAGGAGGCGGTTAATGAGTACTTTTCCAAACTAGGTGGCCGTCCGGAGAAGCCTCAAACCAAGAAGCGCAAGTCCTTGGGAAGACCTCCTAAATCAGCAAGCCCCGAGAAGACACAACCGAACAAGCGGAGAAAGTCTCGAGCAAACGAGTCACCGGAATCCCAAGCAGCAGAAGACAGTGACTCTGGCTCGTGGGTGCCCAAGTCTAAGAGCTGGGAGAAGGAGGTGGATAACGTCGACACAATATTCCGCGAGCCGGGCTCGGGGAATCTGCTTGCCATCTTGAATTGGAAGAATGGCAGAAAGTCCAAGGTCCTTATTGAAACTTGCTACGAAAGATGCCCTCGAAAAGTATGTGCTCCTGTGGCCTTTTGGATCTGAGAGAGAATAATGGCTGACAACAGGCAAGATGCTTGACTTCTACGAGTCTCATTTGTAAGTAGTCACTTGTACCGCAGGACGACGCTATTCATAAGCTAATGTCATGGTAGGGTCTTCAAAGAAGGTTGAGATACCATGTGGAGTCTGCCGTCTCTTTTCCTCCCAGCAATTTGGGTGAAGCATCCAGGCATTCGCCTTCTACTTCCCTTGGTATCCTCCCCAAGGTTGCGATTAGTGGCTACGAAGCGTTTACAACGAACCGTGCATATGGGTGTTCTGTTGGGGCTTTATACCACCATTTACAAATGCTATGACTGTAAGATAAACCCTCTTTTGGGTACTTCTTGGACATGAGAGGTCAGCGGAGGGCACAGAATGTCCCAAGATGAAAGAGCACTTGCACACTTCTTGAAATACATCTTGCTTCTTCCGTTGCCATCTTCGTTATATTCCCGGGTCTTTCCCTGACTTTTCTTTTCATTTGATCGCTTAGCGTTCCTCTGTATTCTAGTTGCATGTTATCAAATTTCCAGTTTGTGGTGGACTTCCTATTCGATGGTTTCTGTCTCAAGACCGGCAGCCCTTGCCATGCTTAGATATTCCCACCTAGCATCAAACGCTTCCGCGCCGTGTTTCTCTAGAACCCGCTGGATCCCTCGGGTCTCTTTCCCTTCCACACACCTGTCATCTCCCGAGGTCCAAACCCCCGGAATATCGTCTGGAATGTCCTTTCCGGCCACCAAGAACTCGAGAACCTTGTCTGCTAAGTCTGGGTCCATACTTGTGCAGCGCAAGGCCTCAATTATCTGTGCCTCTGTCGCTCTGCCATTCCGAAGGCGGCGGTCAATCCAAGTGTCAATATCCTGCTCCGGGATCTCTGGCTGAGGGTCGGGAACGGATTCAGGCTCGGGACTTGAAGGTAAGAAAGGAAGCTGAAGAAATAGAGGATCTATTTCCGGGGGTATTGGGGCGGGGTCTGTGCCACTTTGTGGCTTATCTGTTCCAGTCTCGGTCTGTTTCGGAATGGATTGTTGCTCGACTCCGTTCGTAGTTGGAGAAAGCTTCTCCCCACCAATCAATGCCTTAGGATCGGTTTGTGGTGGAGGAGGCCTCACAGGCTCCTTACCTTTGTGCTGAAGGCGTGCAGGTGCAGCTGCTACACGTTCTGGCACGGGCTCAGCGTTTCTTCTTTTGGGAGCTGAACGATGCATTGGGTCAGGTTGATTCGCTTCGTCGCCAGTCTCCGACATGCGTTTCCTCTTCTTGTCAGCTGGTGTGCTAGAAGAGGGCACAGCCTCATGCTCCCGTGAGAGAATTGCTGGCGGCTGAGTCTGCGCTGTAGGGGCCGTCACCTGTGCAGGAGCAACCTCCTGCGAAGCTTTTTCTTCAAGAGCAGAGCCTTTTGGCATGCCCCCCGGACGCGGACGACCACGTAGCCTCTTTAGATAGCGATCACGCCATGATTGAAATGTATGTCTGGGATTCTAGGGGGTATTCAGTCACGATTAGACATCTATGCGGGGGGCTATAGATTGAGGTGGACACTACCTTCGCCGCAAGTTCTTGGTAAATCTTATTCCCTGAAATAGAGGCTGTCGAGTCTCGTTCATACTTCTGCATCCAGTCCCATAGAAGCTGGTCATCTGCGACAGTGTAGGGCACTTTGTGGTTTCGCGTAGGAATGTATGAAGCGCCAACTGGTCGAGCTTCTGATGGCCCGGCTCGATAAGGCTCTAGATTCTGCATCCGCCCTTTGCGGATGGAGTCCTCGATGAACTTGAAGGAGTATCTATGCATAAGTGAGTTGTGAACATCTAGGCGGAGTGACATACTCACGTGTCCGGCGGGAGATTCCTGCGTTTGTGATCGACTATTTTGATTTCGGCATCTTTCTCAAACAGCCTTATGTGGCCTCCGTGTTGCTTGAGCCCTTATTAGGTAGGAGCTCGCTATCAATCCAGGGCAAAGGATGAGTACCTCAATAAGATCTTTGAACCGGTTTCGTTGGGGAACATTGTGTGAGAGCCAGAAGTGCTTTCCCCGGAAAAGCGTCCCATTCGCGGTTATTGGGGCCTCATGACTGACTGCCGTAGTTGCCTCAGCCATAATAATCCATAAGAATATCCGTTTGGCCTGGAAGCCTTGGAAAGTCGCGTCGGAGCTGTTGAACGCCCTTGCAAAGCCTCCGACGACGCGCTATCACGTGTTTCCGATGTTGAGTATAGATCCAATTGCGCCGGATGGTTTGTACGTCTTTGGGTGAGTGTGTTTTGTGCTTATAACAAGCCTAGCATCATCATGACATGGATAATGTTAGAGCAAGAGCATGCTCTGAGCAGTCGAGACAATTAGAGTCGAAGGCACTTTGTTTGTGGTGGTCATGACAGACAATTGTGAACTGGAACTGGAACTCGGCCAGCACCAGCCCATTCCCCGTATCTTGGAAATACGGTCACGTGCCCAGCCTGTCCAACGGCCGCGTGGGCAACAACCCGGGGATTCATCCTATGGCACTGCAGCCTTCCCATTATCCTATTGAGGCGAAATACAACGGGGTGTCTGAATTAATGATCGAAATATTCACGCATGTCAGGTCAATGATATATAATACCAAGCTAGCAGTACCTATGCTGTACATAATTGGAATCTGATTGCGACTCAAAATTGGACCCCCAAACTGGTTCGACTCGGAGCAAGATGGGATTGCTACGGACCATAGCGCTGGCCATCCTTGGAATTTCAGGCTTTGTATTTATCGCCCTATTTGGAAGACTACCTGCATTTCGGTAAGCTATGTATTGGTCCTCGAATGCAGTGAACTGCGACTGATGCATGCTTGTAGCAAAACTCCAATCGGGTTCCTTCATAGAGTTCTTTGGATACATATCCCTAGTGGATTCGCAAAAGTCGATGAAATACTGTTCAGCGGCCGGCTTTTCTCTTGCTGCAGTCAGGCTGGCAAATATGTTCTCAATGAGAACCATCCTCTTGTTCTGGTTCGTCTCATGAATCAGAAGTCAAGCTCGTCTCCCTGCTGACTGAACTCAGATATTCTTTGCCTCACTTCTGGTAGCAGGCCAGTGCATGTTCATTCCAGCCGCTTGGGCCAGGATCTCTCCGGCCCACCATGTATGGATACCGCTCGTTGTAGCCCTCCCTTACTACTTCTTATATGCGAGCATAACCACTAAGTCTTTCATTACCCCCAAAAACCACGCTGAGGAGTTGGAACGCTATCCATACGATAGGGTCATCTTCCATCCAGGACACCGCTGCAGCACCTGCCGCTTCCTCAAGCCGGCGAGAAGCAAGCACTGCAGCACTTGCAAAGCATGTGTTTCCCGACACGACCATCATTGTGTGTGGTTGATGAACTGCGTTGGGTTGCACAACTATCACTACTTCCTGTCGCTGATAGTATCGTTATGCGTCATGCTGACTTATGGCTCGTGCCTTGGATACACTCTGCTGTACCAGACCTACGACAAACTGGTACCTGCCGACAATCCTTTGCGACACACGCGACAGAGCTGGACGACCTTCTTCAACATCTGGGCCGTGGTGATCGCTGCTGATGTTCGCATTGGCGCGACAACCCTGTTGATGACGATGACAGCCCCTTTGGCGGGGGCCTTTCTCGTATACCATACCTATCTGATTTGGGCCGGTATGACCACCAATGAAAGCTCCAAGTGGTCGGATTGGAAGGAGGACGTTGCCGACGGCTATGTATATAGATCGACCAAGGACGTGATATATGGCAATTCGCCCTTGCTCGCAGAATACCAGGGGTCACCCACAGACTGGCCCATGAGCAGCGAGCAGGTCCTTGCACTCACGGATGGGGAGGCTCCAAAGGAAGGACATCTGTTATCTTCGGATTCGAACGAAATATCGCAGCCCAGCGACCGAGATGCTCCTATCGACCCGCGGTGGAATTTGGTACATAGTATGCGGGAGGTTGAGAATATCTATGACCTGGGGTTCTGGAACAACTTGCGCCATGTTTTCGGGCTCTCCATCCGAGCCAAGATGTCATGAAAAGGTATGGGCTCTATACATACTACATTATTTAGTAGTGATGTGAATTGTACATGAATCTTCCCGAATAGGCAGTCAGTCGGCGGCGGCGGGATGGTTCCGGAGCCGGAAAAATTCCCCTCAGCGGGTGTTATTCTACGAGTAATAATTCCCAAGTTCTTTCCTTCTCCGCCCGCACTTAGTTGGACTTCTTCTTCTTCCCCGCAACAATCAATTCGCAAAGCCGCAGCTGCTCAAAACCAACGGTATCTTTAACTTCGCGCCCAAGATGGCTGACCGGGCAGCAGCGGAGATGAAGCCCAAGTGCACTCCTGCAGAGCTTATGCTAAAGGTTATTCTGACGGGGACCTTGAGCCACTATGAGACCCGGGGTATGATTGATGACAAACGTCTTGAACACATGCTCTCTGCGGGCAAGCAGATTCTTTACAAGACACACCAAGAAAGCGATGTCAGGTGTGTTTCCGAAGCATTTCCCCTACTATTCCTTCAAGCCCATTTCGTTCTGCAGCCCCACGCTTGCACTGTTCCCCGCACAGAGACTGTGTTGTTGACCGGCCGACTGATTGAGCTCCCCTCGATAGACATAATCTCGGCCTGTCACCGGACATCTGGCAAGGCTTCACAGATGTTTTGACCAAGGCGATCCCGGTTCTCGAGTCCCAGTCGTTCGCTTGGAAAAGCCCTCCGACCGCCAACTACGACCACTCTTCCTCCAACCTCATAGCCTACAACTACTTCTCACTTGTCAAGGATATCGAGCGCCTGAATGACTTGTGTACCATCGCCCGCAATCTCCTCGCCACCACGAAGAAGGCCCAAAATATGGCGGCGGAGAAAGGCTTTGATCAGAGGATTCTAGCTCTGGTGGACACCTGTGTCAGAGTCACCGCGCGGGGATTTGATGGGGAAACGAACGCACGGAACGAGGAGCGCTGGCAGAAAGTCGTCAACCTCTACAAGCGCCTCCTGATCACGTGTCTGCAGTTCATGCACAATTTCATCATGCACAACGAGCAGCGGAAGATGGTTTTGTGGCTGGACCTCTTCGGATACCATTCCACGGGAGATTCGAACATCATTCAGCCCCGGGAGCCGCTTGATCCGGCCTTTTCTCAGCCCGAAGGAATGGCGCCGATTGTCAAAACCGGAGAGCGGATAGTCAACCCCCCCATCCGGGCTCTCTACGATCAGACTGCGGAGGACTTGCTTCTGGAGACGATCTCCAATTTCCCCCGGGAACCCGCAACGATCAAAGAGGAGGCGGCCATGCTGCTTCTGGCAAACATCAAGGACCACATGGAGAACCTGCTCGGGCGCGATCTGACCGCCATACAGGAGATGGGCAAAGACCCGGAGCAGGTCAAGGAAATTCGCGCAGCTTTGACTGCTATTCTCGGAGCCAAGGTAGATGGGTGGTCTGATCTCCAGGATAGAGCCAAGGACCTTCCGCCAGCCCTGCCAGAAGATGAGCCTCCTCGCAAGAAGGCGATTGTGACGATAGATCGGAGCCTAACAGCTGGTTTCCCACGCGTTTGTTGGACCGATCTTCCCGACCTTAGCGAATACGGGGCGCTTTCGGCTGGTGATGCAGTTGTCATGGAGGAAGATATGAGTATGCCCCGGTCTGCTCAATCTGCGGCCGAAACCCTACAGGAAGCGAAGGACGAGTTGATGGCGCGACTGCAAGAGAGCTCCCAGATTGGTGGTGATGGAGACCAGGACTACGATACTGGGGATGCGGGCACCGTTGGTGATGACGACTCGCGCAGCCTGGAGGCTGTTGCAGACGGAAGCATGGAGGAGGAAGAGGAGGAGGAGGAGGAGGATGACGATGAAGATGACGACGATTACCGCGGCCGTCCAGGAGACCAACAACGCGGTCTGTTGACGGATATACCGCTTGTGCTTGGACCCGCAGAGATCGAAGCGCTTCCTATGATTATCCAAGCCGGTATCGTTGACAGTTTCGGCTTGAAGGGCGGAGAAAGGACGGGGTCGCGGAATATGCAGGCTCTGCGATGCCACATCCTACTGACGCAGGAGACTGGTCGCAACCTGTTGAGAGAGTTGTTGATCTTCATTGCTGCCTGGGATCTTCCTGATGACGAGCTCTACTTCAAGATGATGGTTCAGATCATGGATGCGGTTCTCAAGAACGGTCTTATGTCACACGCATACTCCGATTTCGGCCAGCCCAAGGACATTATTTCTCCTGCGCAGGCAGTCGTGGTCAAGATTCTTACACACATCTTCCGAGCTAAGTATTCTCCAGCATCAGTCACCGGTACTTCTCAACATACCGCAACCAAGAGCCCGGCCCCTCTGTCCCGAGTCGACATCCTTACCGTTCGATACATTTTCACCATCTTCCGGGGCAACATCATTCCTGAGACTTGCGCTTTGATCTACTTGCAGGGACAGATTCGCGCCGGACGGGCTCTGCCGGAGGACTTCCCGCTGAACTTGTGGGATATGGAGCGGGTCTACGAAGGTGTCTACCAGTTCTTGGAGTTCTTCGCTGTGCTGACCGAGAACAACGACTGGAAAAACCTGCTTGTCAAGTGGGAGATCGTCTATGACTTGGTGACGTTGATCAAGGAGCTTGAGGCCAGCATCCCCAAGGGCCAGCTGAGTTCCCTTACTCTGGGAGGACGCAACAGCCCTTCCCGGGACCATCAATCTAGCTCGGGTTCCGGGCCGGTAGCAGTCGAGAGACCATATGACCCCGGTGACCCCGACCCCGTTGATGCTGGGCCGGGATCGAGAGCAGAGTCGCCGCCCATCACGGAGGACCCGTCGGAGTTCGAGTGGCGCAATTTGAAGAAGCTGGTGGTGCTTGTTCTCTCGTCTTTGGTGTGGAAGTGTCCCGAGGTTCAGGACCAAATCCGGCGCTATGGTGGTGTGGAAACCATCCTGTCCTGCACCAACTTCGATGCTCACAACCCCTACATCAAGGAGCATGCCGTGATGTGTTTGAAGTTCTTGTTGGAAGGTAACCGCGAGAATCAGAAGATGGTCGAGGAGTTGGAAGCGCGCGAGGTGGTCAAGGATGACAACGGGGTCCTGGAGAGGAGTGGCCTGGAGGCTATCATCGACAAGGCGGGCAAGTTGGCTCTTCGACCCAAAGAGGAGCTTTGACTTAGGATTATAGCTTAGCTACGCTATTACGCTATTCTTCCTGACATGATAGACTTAGAAACAAAAATTACAGTTCATGAATGAAACGTCTCTATGCAAGTTCAACAGCAAGCCTCGCGGGTCCAAAGCATAGTTCCGCAACACCATGCCCTATTATTCGGCCCCTATCTGTAAACCTAACCATACATGCCATCCCACTCCTCCTCCTCATCATCCACCGCCGGCTTCCGCCTGGCCTCCGCCTTGTCCCTCTCCTGCTTGGCGAAATCCGTGCGATCCAGCGGACACGTTCCCCGCAACCTCAACCACGGCCGCACGCACTCCAAATCAAACAGATGCGTCGGATGACACGGCAACCGCACGACAAGGGGGTACTGATCCTCCAAGAACGGGTTGTTGCAAATCGGACAGACCTGCGACGAGTTCAAGGATGTCTTGGGCACGCGATCGAGCACTACACGAGAAACCAGACATTAGCCAAAGACCCTTTCTGCTCGTATTCCGCAAACAACCCCCCTTAACCACCCTTTTCACCCCCGCCGGAGAATGAAAAACGGAATACATACCATCGCAAAACTCCTCACTCACCCCCTCCACCTCCTTGGGCGGCCGCTCCGCCGACTGCAACAACGACGCAATCATTTCCGTTAGTAGCTCGTTGCCCCCGTTGACATCGGTAGCCGTATCCTCCGGCCCGAAGCTGGGGATCCCCCCCGCTGCGGCGGCGGCGATGACGTCCCCGCCCCCGCCGCTGCCCCCGTCGCGGCGCATCACGTTCAACGCTTCGGCGAGCGTGTAGAAGGCTGCGCTGATGTCGCGCGGGACTGGCACGGCGTGCGGCCGGTGGGTGCTGTGCGATTCATCCGGGGTGATTTCGGAGAGGGTGGCGAAGAAGCTGGAGAGGTCAGGGCGGCGCGGGTGCGTTGTGGTTGTTGTTGTTGTTGTTCCTCCTGTGGTGGTGGCGGTGGTGGTTGAGGAAGGGTCGGTGGTGTTGTGTTCCACTTTTTGGGAGGGTTAGTTTGACTTGAACTGGGGGGGTTGATTATTGGGTTTGGGTTTGAGGGGGATAGGGGGGTAGGAGGATGGTACCTTCGTAGGTGGACATGGTGGGAGTTGTGGGAGCTCGGGGAGCTCGAGGGGCTGTGGTGAGGGGTTTGTGTTGCGGTGCGATGGGTTTGGGATGGAAGAATGGTTGATTGGAGTGGGGAATATAAATGGAAGGATTCTCGTGAGGAGAATGGTGGTAGAGACTGCGGTGACGTTGGCGTCTGAACGCTTCTGCGGCAGGTTGCCGAGGTTGAGAGAAAAGAGCTCGATAAGGTACGGTACTTAAATGGCGGCGGCGGAGATGAGATGCGGAGGCAGCAGCCGATAACGCGTTGCCGCTCGGCGGCGGAGATTCCGATCGGGCGGAATCTCGGTCTTTACTGGCTACTAGGTATTTTACGAACTATGCTCCGATGTAGAGCATGAAAGGGTAGATAGATACAATCCTTAACTATATAAGTAAACTGGTAGTATAATCGCGTTAGTAGTTAAAGTCCTCATATACTACGTTCTTACCAGTGAGCCACTTCAAAACCGAGCTTTTCAAAGCCGGACTGCCGCAGAAATACCATGTCTCGGCCAATGACAGGTCCAAATCATCTGTGTCCATCCTGCGTCGTGAAATCTGTGCTCCAGAGGAGACGACAACCTCATACTGCCGCTTGATGAATTCGTCCTCCGGGTCAGACCCGGTGAGAAACAAAGACGTCGATCTGGGCAGCGCCGGAAACCGCTTGAACGTATTCCACACTAAACCCACGTCGCTGATTGATATAGACCACAATAGTCGTAGCCGGCTAAGATCCAGACCGGGGAGCTGGGCAAGCACAGGCGTTATCCCAATGCCACCTGCTATAAAAGGCAGGATCTCATTTCCCGCTGAATTTATCTGAAATTCTCCCCCAACCCCTTTCAGAGGGACCTCAAGGCCGGCTCGTTCATTGACTCCCCAAAGATAGCGAGTCACATTACCGTGCTTCCTGGCTGTTATTTCGAACTCTGATGTAGAGATTCCCTCGCCTGGATAAGATGAGATAGTGAACGTCCTGACATAATCGTCATTGAGGCTGGTCGGGTCATCGTCTCGCATGTGGCTGTAGCCGAGACTCAGCTCATCCCAGAACGAGAATGTCGCGTACTGCCCTGGAATCCACTTTCCAAGTTTGACTGGATCGGAGACGCGGAATCGGAAACGAGCAATGGCTGGAGTGAGAATCTCTTTCCGGATAAGAGTTGCTGTGATAGAGCTATCTTCCTTGAGATCGGCCGCACTGACCTTTTCTGTCGCCAGATACCGCACCGGAGGATTGTATGGAGACGGCTCCCCGGCGATACCGCGGAAGGAGAGGGACTTTTCCACATATCGCGCAGCTGTGACGGTGACCACGACTGCCAGATTTGACCGCGGAAGCACCCATGCTGCATCTTTGCCTACCAGAATCCGCGCTTCCCCGGTCACGTATAACGCACTTCCCGTGTCAAAGTCCGGGAAGACGTATCCTGATCGAGGATTGGTCTGGAGATTGCCTAGAGTCTGGTATAGTCGATTACCTGAGTATTCTGGATAAGCAAATACAGCCCCACGTGGCCCGTTAGACACCAGTCGCACAAATCCAGGAGGACCTCCACGGATGTTTGTGTCCATGTCAATTGTACCATGAGCCGAAGAGACAAACAGGCAGTCAGCACGATTGAGAAGGTCTACAGCCGCCGGGGTCAGTTGAGGCGAGCTTGACACCAGCTTCGGATTTGGAAGGGCAGGGATGATCTGCTTCTTATTCATATACTTTGGACAGTTTCCTGATTCGTCAGCTGTGCCGCATGCCTGATATTATGGGATATCTACTCACCGAGACTTGCATCAATGTGCAACGTCAGGTGGGCGAATCCCACCTGGTTCAAGCCTGACACTGCGCTGGGACTTTCCAACGACCCCGCAATCGACCTGCCGTGAAGCTTCACTCTCTTACGATTTTCCAGATCGAAGACTAATCCAGACATCAGTTTTCCGCCGCGCGTGGAATCCGCCAAGTCGCCTTCCGGTGGACCCAGCAGTATTCCAGCGACGGGATCATGTCTCCTGTCGACAGGTGTGGTCAGTTCGACCGTGGTTTGCGAAGTAGGTCTAGCGAATCCTTTCTCGCCGCCCCAGATGCTTGTCCAGGGGCGTCCTTCCGAATCAATAGTCCCAATAGCCAAAAGTGGAGCGCGTGGCAGTAGATAGCCAGCATTATAGGTGAGGCTTGGAACTGTGGGGTTATCGCGTGGGGGAACGTGAAGCAAATTGTGCATTTCTTGCTCACCCTCATGCCAGGGCATGGAACCTGCAAGTATGGAGGTCATGATGGATTAGTAGCTTGGCGACTGATGTCGGACAGCCAACATTTAGTAGCTAGGAGAAAAGAGGACATCAGTGCTGGTTGTGAGGGCACTGCTGGCTTTATGGGGAGAGTTGTAGGTATGTGCGAAGGTTTAGGGAATTAATCAGCAACGATGGTGTCAGTCAGTCAGTCAGTAAGTATGGTAGTACGATGCGAACCAGTAGTAACCATGCAGCGACAATAATACGAGAGGGAAAGAGAGCATCTAGAACTGGATGAAGTAAGCGAGACACGTGCCATGCCTACATAACTACTCCACAGGTCAAACGCGGCTGGGTTCGTCATCTCCTCCTCTTCCCGCTGCTTTCTTTAGCAACAGCCGTGGTTGTGGAGCCTGCCCAGGCAGTGTAAAAAGTGATCGACCCAGCCAGGCGTTGCATTGTTGTGTTTCTTGCTCTCGCACTCGCACTCGCACTTCCTGCCTGCTGTTTCTTTTTATTTCCTCACTTTGTTGAATTGTCATGACCTGAAATCAACTCTCCCCCTCTTGCAGGTTCAAGAGCATCTGTCTTTCTACCATCTCCCCCTGTCGCTCACCCACAGTATTGTTGTCTGATCGTTTTTTGTTTACTACTTATCGATCGGAACGCAACAATTACTGATAAACCCACCCCACTGCGACTGGAAACATCCTCCGATAACCACCGCCCACTATGCGTACCACAGCATCAGTCAAACCATCCCACTACCCAGCGATACCCTTCCACATTATCCGCGCAACGGGTCTCATTTCGACCTTTATCGTAGGAATTATTCTTGCTGTCTTTATCACCAACCTACACAGCCATGGCTACAAGCTTCCGTGGGCCTTCCTGGTCGTAAGTCCCTGCTTCTCCTTCCCCGGATTCACGCCGGTCCCAGCCAGACACGCAGACACACAGACACACAGACACCCCAACTAACTCGAAAGTAAAACAGCTCCTAATCGCCACCGTCCTGACCCTTCTCAACTACATTCTCACGACACTGACCCACTGCTTCTATGGCCTCTCCCCACGCCTCTCCCTAACCACCAATTCCATCCTCCTAGTTCTCTGGCTCATCTCCCTTGGCCTACTGAGCTACTGTCTTGCGCACACCATCCTGACCAGCTGCACTACCACCTACTGGGGCACCTCAACCGGCATCAACGTGTGCCGCATCTACAAGGCGCTCTTCACGTTCACCATCCTCGCGACCGCCGCCCACATCGCCGCCGTCGTCCTCGATGTGATCGTCCGCCGACGCCAGACCCGCCTGGGCGAATACGACCCCATGGCCAGCAACGCCGCCCTCAACGACTACAAGATGCACAACCGCGGGAGCAGCGTCATGTCCGGCGGCGTGGGCCCCTACCACCCGGACGACATGTACGCCCAGCCGCATCCCGCGCAGCAGGGGCCCTACGGGTACCCCGCCGGCCAGGAGGCCTATCACGATGCACCACCGCCCAACATGCCGGGCCAGTATATGTCCCCGCCGCCGTCGTATAGCGGGCTGGGAGCCCACGCCGGCGCCGCAGCAGAGCACGACCGCGCTCACGAGGTGGAACAGTACAGCGACGCTGCGGCGGCGGGAGATCTCGGGGCACAACACCCCATGCCGCGGGTGCGGTTCAGCGCGTATGGAGCTTCGGCGTCCACCATGGGCTATAACCGTCCCGTGGAGCAGACGGGGTATGATGCTGGGGCGTATCGCTAGATGTCTATTGAAATTCGTTTCGTTTGCCTCCTGTGGCCTGACGAGCTTGTGTCCTTGAAAGAAGGCGTACGCTAGAATTCGAAGCAGCCTCAGAATGCGAAGCGCTTCTGTACGGTCTTTACACTGTTATATTATGGATTTGACGCGTTACGATCTCGCACTGTACATGATCTATTCTTCGAACTGAACATTTCAAACCACTCAAATGGCCCGAGATTAGTCGCCGTGACTCACGGCGCCTGGTTAATATACATTGGTGCACGTGTCCATCTCATCGAGTACGCCGTAATGTCGCATCGGCGGTCGGTGAAGAGCTCGGTGGTCTTCGAGACCACCTCCCTACCACACTTGACCCAAATGAAAATTATTAGCCATCAACCGGGCAGTAATGGAAAATCTTCACTTCCTGCGTTTCAGCCGCGATCGGACTCTGAGCGACGGTTCGTTCCAACCAGGTGCTATACGTCACGATGCATAATCTCGCCTCGGTCTAGAATATATTCCGATCCAGGCAGTTTCTACCTAGACTCTAGAGGATGATTTGTATTGAAGGATATGGATAGAAAGTTTTTATTATGCAGACCGGCGTTTTCTAGGGACATTTTTCGGTGTTGATTTCAGCACATGTACTTACCACAGAAGACATCTATCTACATGTTGCCTTTTCTATTACTATCTAAACACGGACCCGCGAATTGGAACGATATTAATTTATTAATTTGTAATTTTTCTGTGGCGGGCATACAATCCATACCCATGCCCCGTTCATTCTAAGCATGAACACTAGCTCTAAAGAATTTGCTGAAGCGAGATAAGAAGTCCGCAATCGAAGGCCAGGAAAGAAAAATTAATCGATCAATAAAGTATAACCAAGAAGAGCATGGCAGCGATAGGAGAAGCATTTCATAAAAAACATCTGAGACAAAATCCGTTCACACGTTACGTTCCAGATTTTCAAGCGCAGGGCCGACTTTCTACATAATAACTTCGTTGGCGACGTCCTGTAGTGCTGAGTTAGCTTGTGCTCATATTTAGAAGACGAGTAAGAGGGAGAGATGGAGAGGAGGATACGTACGCGCTTCAGTTCCTTGTAAGGCAGACAGACACAGTTCTGGACGCGCACCTCATCGCCCACAGCGCACTCCTTGCCCAGGATGGTGATGCTCTGGACCTTGACGCCGTGCTTGATGATGCTGGTCGAGTGGCTGGCCATCGGGACAGGCGTACCCTCCACACGGGCCCAGGCGCCAACGCGACCGCTCCAGCCGATGATCGAGTGCAGCACGCAAGCGTCGTGCTTAATCTCGGCATCTTCCAGCACAATCGAATCCTTGATACGAGCACCTGCGCCCACGACGACGCGAGGTCCGATGGACACGTTGGGGCCGAGCTTGGCGGTGGGGTCGACGGTGGCGGAGGGGTGGATGTAAACGGGGGGCACGATGGAGGCGGAAGGGGGGGTGAGCTCTTCGGACTGAGCCTGGAAAGCCTTCTGGAGGTACAAAGCATTGGCGGGCACCGCGGAGCCGGCCGTCTTGATCTGGCGCCAGAAGTCCTTGGTCTCGTGAACGAAGAAGCGGTTGCTGTCGGCCAGATCGGACAGGATGTCCTGTTCGAGACGGAGGACTTCGCTCTTCTCGGCGTCGTCCTCGGCCGCGACGAACGAGGATTCCAGGTTCTCGGACGAAGGGTATGAGAGCAGGCGGGGCCGGGTGGTGCGACGCTTGATGGCGCTGCGGATTGAGGGGAAGATGCATTCGGTGGCGAAGAGGTAGACACCGCAGTTGATGAGGTTGGAGATGTGCGACTCGGGTTTCTCGACGTAGTGCAGCACGCGCTTGGTGTGCGCATCGGACACGATGCAACCGAAGTTGGTGGCAGCATCGTTGTTGACCCGGGTTCCGAGAATGACGGCCTCCGCATCCTTCTCTTCGAACAGCTTGAGCATCTCCCCGAGCGGGAATGAGCAGCAGACATCGGCGTTCAGGACGAAGAAGCGCTCGGGCTTGCCCTTGAGAATGGCATCGCGGAAGTGGTAGAGACCACCGGCGGTACCCAGAGCCGTGTATTCGCGCAGGTATTGAATCTTAAACTGGGGGAACTCCTTGGCGGAGTCCTTGATGAAATCACGGAAGACCGTTTCGTCATAGTAACCGACCAGGATAACTTCGCGAATATCGGGGATCTTCGCAAGGGCTTTCAAGCAGTGATGAATGATAGGGTGTCCGGCGACTTCGAATAAGGGCTGTATGGTAGATCAAATGGTAAGCAACCGTGCGTAGACGCCGGGGAGGGGGGGTGCAATCCGCAAGCGGGAGGGAGGGGTTGGAGGGAAATAGTTAGTTTCAAGGACGGAGGAGGGGCAGCAACCGACCTTAGGTACATCGAGAGACAGAGGCCTGAACCGAGTTCCTCTGGACGGACCACCGACCTAAAATCGAGTAGCGAGGTCATTAGTGAGCTGAGTGAAAGGAGACAGATTTCCAATGCCGCCTACCAAGATCACGGCCTTTGTGGAGGCCACGTTGGAGTGCTCCCGAACAGGGACTTGAAGCATTGAAGCGACGAGGGGAGTTGAACACAACGAAAAAGGAGGCGGAGGAGTGGAAGAGGAAGAAGGACGAGGTCTGAGAAGCTGAAGCAGAAAGATTTAAGCAGCCAGCAGCTTTGAGAGAGACTCGAGAGGGGCGATGGAGACTAACTCGTAGTTAAACACTGAACTAGACTAGTCGACGAGGAGGACGAACAAAGGAGGCCCACCGCCCGCCGGGCAGCAGCGACCTCCAGGCTGGTCACGGGTGGTACCTTACCTTGCCGTGTTAGCGCTGCGGAGGAAGAGGATCCGTGGTTTGGTTGGTGGTGGAAAGGGGGAACTTCACCGCTTTCGGTCGGCCCTGCCCCAGGTGGGCCTCTTCTATAGGCACAGTACTGTACATACCTGCTAAGCATCCACCGTCTTCGGACAAATTGAACCTCATCCTTTGATGTTCGTCTACGTTAGAATCACGCACCTCGACTTCTACCTAAGATCGGCCTTTCAAGTTCGTACCAGCGGCAAAGCAACTTGTTGAATTAAAGAAAAGGCTGCTAGTAATTAAGGTATGGATACAAGCTAAGAGAAACCTTCGCCGATGCGGTCAAGCTGCTTTTGGTTGGGGAGAATAGCAGCACTAGTTATTCCTCACCTTCTTCGACATCCGCACTAAAGTCGATATCCTCGTCTTCGTCCTTCGGTCTGAAAAATTTGGTGGCACGCCAACAAGCAAAACGCGGAATAAGCGCTGCCATCTCCTCAAAGAGTAGATCAGTATTGATAGCGAGTCTTTGAGACACATCGAGGTTCGGGAAGTCATCGTGTAGTTTCAAAGGGATCAGGTCTCCAGCATAAATGTACGGTACGGAATTTCGGTCAGGGGTGGGATATAGGCGCTGTTGAAGAATATTCAGGATTAGTTGTCACCACTTTTACTGCAAGTACCTAGAACAACTTACAGTGCGGCCACCGCGTAGTCGTGGCTCAGAGTGAATCAATTCCCAAAGCTCGAGGTCGGCTTCAATGGTGCCGATCCAATCTTCAACTTTGATTTGCTTTCGGACGTGCTTTTCCGTATAAGGGTCGGCCGTGACAGACGCATCATGGGCGCTATTCTCCAAGTATGTGGCATGTTTCTGTTTCCCCAGGTCGTTGCCGAAGCGCAAGAGGAGTCTAGCCGCGCGGTCTCGAAAACCCGGATCCGTGCGTGAGGTGCGATACTTTTTGTCTTCCTTGATCTTGAGTAGAACAACCAGTTGCGCAGGCTCATAATGCTTGAAGTATTGGAGCATATCTCGGTGAAGATCTTCTCGAGATTCTGAAAATCCGGTTTCCATCATGATTGTGGTAGAGAGCTCACCATCACCAGGGTGACGAAAGGTGATTGTGTGATCAGGTATTTTGGTTCGCAGCTGCGGCTTGATTCCTTTTCCTTTGATGATTCCGCTGCAATCAATACTCATTTTGTGGTTTGAGAGATAGCGACACAATTCACGCGGTAGGATCGTTGAACGCTGGTCGAGAATGTTCTGCACGAGACTATCAACGACAGAATTCAATGGGCATTCTCCCATGATCACCAAAATGCTGCCGCAGTAGAAGTATCGAACCCGATAGGTATCTAGCACTCGGATCAACTTCGGCGAGTCCTCGATGTCAAGGCGGGTGTTAAGAATCAGTTTGTCCACCTCGAACAAGCTAGTTTGGATGAAAGAAACGACTTCTGCTATAACTTGGTTGAGGCGCGTGCTTTTCTCTGTGGGCTTCGATATGTTCATGCGCATCCCCGTTGGGGAAGCCTCTAAGGTTGTAATTGTAGACATGTTTGGAGGTGAGGACATGATGGCGGCAAGGTAGCTGCAAAGCAAAAGGCACTGAAATGGGTTGGACGATAAATCGAGATTCTGCGGCAGGAGCGATGTGAAAGTTGATTGCGAGTAGGAGCGTGGGTTTTCACAGATTTTCGAAGTTGTGTCATCAAGGTGTCAGGCTCGGAAGTAGGAAGAAGACGAGCCTTTGCAAGCACGTGGTAATGAACCAACTTCTAAGGTCGAAGGGGTTACAATCCATGCTTAACCTTGCATACTCCAAGAACTGATGTAAAGTTTTTGACAGTATTGCCGTAGCTATTTAAAGTGTATTATTGAGGGGCGCAAGCATTTTGTAGAGGGTCTCAAATTGACGTCACTAAGGTCTCACTTCTCACTTGAAGATAGTTTATAAACCCATACAAAGTACTTCTACTTTATTGACTTCCACTTTAGTTAAATCCTATATAAAGTTTGAGTGAGAAGTAATATTTCAGTAAAGTCAAAGTAAAATCTATCAAACTCTTTTTAGTTGTAAGTAAAAAATAAAGTGGAAGTCAATACAGTGGAAGTACTTTGTATAGGTTTGATAAACTATCTTCAAGTAAGAAGTAAGACCTTAGTGACATTAATTTGAGGCATTCCAGACGGATTGGCTGATGCTTGGTGAAGTGGGTCTTTCACTAATTACCTATGTCAAGGATAATACTAGCTTAAGCAGTTCGAGTCTTATTTTCGTCCTTGTCCTCCGCAATCAAAAAGAAAAAAAGAGCTGAGTTCTCAGGAACTCTGCGCATAAGGCTCGGTATAGTTTAGTTGAAAGCTGTGAGAATGCTAAAGTACAAGACTTTCTAGTTATGGCTGTGAAGTCACGAAGTCTTGTCTAAAGTGAACTCCTAAATCGGGCTTATTAGTAGTACAGAGAGGGTATATTCAGAACATGCCATAGCCACTATTGTTTTGATATGTTTTAGTAGTTCCTCGTCTGTTTAAGCCGATTCTAAGTGGGTCAAATGAATACGGCATGTCAGTTGCAGCTTTTCAGTGAATGGTCGTCGTGCCGCTAGTACTAAAGAGCTTCGCAAGGGTTGCTGCAGGGCTGTAAATTGATCTATCAACTCCACGGTCGGCTGTATCTCTACCACTCTAAGTGAATGTGTTATTCACAGCCTTCTGTGTGTGTGACAAGATAATATACTGCCGGTGTTGCTCTGTCAACTTCCCTTCCACACCCCCTCGGTATAAATCTGCCTACTTTTGGATCTCCTTTCCTTTCACTTCATCAATATCATCATCTTCTTCTTCTCTTCCAAGCCATTCCAAACAACGTAGCTATCTGGTTTACTCACTCTATGGTGGGGGACTATTCTCCAAGACTTTGCTCGGCTTTCTGATACCATTTTTTCCATCTTCTGTGTGAAGCGTCTATACCTATAGCCTCCTACAGCCTCTCATTCCCCCTACTTCGGTTGAAATCCTTGCGATCTCCGTGTCGAAATTACCTTTGCTCCAGCCACCGTCTGTCAAGATGGCGGAGCATTTATCGAGTAAGTGGTAAATTCTTCTATCAAACTGGTCACTTCTGACTCACGTCCCCAAGCCGTGATACGAGCCAAGTCGGCCGAAATGTCTGGTCCAACGGCAGTGAAAAACGACTCGATCAATATCATCACTCACGACATGAAGACACTGGTGAAGAAGATCCAGGATCTGCGGCACCTCGGTATCGAAGACAGCCAGATTGCTCTCCCCAGAATATGCGTCATCGGCGATCAAAGTGCGGGCAAGAGCTCTCTGATCGAGGGCATGAGCGAGATCAAAGTCCCACGCGCGGCAGGAACCTGCACTCGGTGTCCAATGGAGATTAATCTCACTGAAAGCGACCAACCTTGGACGTGCCGCGTCTATCTATCAAGGAAATACTTTTATGACACAAGTCAAAGAGTTGATAAAGTATCCAAGAAGACACATCCTTTCGGTCCTTGGCATGGTCAGGATCAAGAGGATGAGCTTTTCATTACCTTGAGCGATAGAGATGATGTCGAAGAGGCGATCCGATGGGCGCAACTGGCCATCCTGAACCCAATGAGACCGACAGCTGAGTACATTCCTGGGCAGAATTTCGAAACAGATGAGAATTATTGCCAGGCCAAGTTCTCACCCAATGTAGTGCGACTCGATATTTCCGCTCCTGGCTTCCCGAGTTTGTCATTTTACGATCTACCTGGTGTTATAAGCCAGGCCGAGCACGAAAGGGACAGATATCTGGTTGCTATGGTCGAGAATCTTGTTAAAGAATACATTACTCAAGCAAACTGCATCGTGCTGTTGACCTTGCCGATGACAAATGATGCGACCAACTCGAGTGCCGCTCGCCTCATGAGGGAGGTAAAGGGTGCAAAGGCGAGAACTTTGGGAGTGCTTACGAAGCCCGATCGAATCCAATCCGGGGAGTCATACGTTCAATGGCTGGAGATTTTGGAAGGAGACAAATTCAAGCTTGGACACGGCTACTACGTGATCCGCAATAATCCAGACCCCACGATCCAGCATGCTCAAGCCCGTTGTGAAGAGGACGCGTTCTTTGCTTCAGAGCCGTGGGCAACAGAACTTGCCGCATATCAAGAGAAGTTTGGAACCAGGAAGTTGCAAACAGCACTCTCAAGCCTTCTACTGGACCAAATTCAAGGTTGTCTTCCTAAGGTCATCGAACAGATTGAAGCCAAATCTCAACGTATCGATGCTGAGCTCCAAACCTTGCCGGATCCTCCTTCGGCGAGCAGTCCATTTATTCTGTGTCAGATGCTGAACAACTTCAGGGAGCGCGTGCAGGCGCATATGGACGGCGGCTCGGTTGACTATCCGCTGCTGAAGATGTGGTCTCATCTAGCAATCGACTTCAAAAGGGTGCTGATACAGACCCGGCCAAGTGTCAAGATATTCTCTCAAGCCGAGGAGCGTGAGAAAGCGATGTACAGTCAGAAGGGTGATGACTCAGATAGCGAAGTCACTATAGTCCATCCCCCTCCTTCAACTCCAGCAAAGCGCAAGGCCCTGAACCACGGCGATACACCGGGTGCCAAGAGGAGACTTACACCGGACTTGAGCAGAGTTAGCTCGACTTCGCCATTTGATAAGGTCAGTCGCGAGATCAAGAATTTCACATGGGAAGAGATTCGGGAATGCAACGAAACTGCCTCGCGAGGGTGTCTTCCAGACCAAATCGATCCAAAAGCAATCGAAATACTGAATCAGCGGAGCGTGAAACACTGGAAAGCGCCATTGACCATATTCTTGGATGAAAGCCATAAGCTAGTGAAAAAGATACTGCTGGAGCAAGTTGATGAGGTCTTTGTGCAGTATCAGCGGACTAACCTCTATCGCGAAATACGCCGAATTGTAGAGCAATACTTACGGAAGCTTCACCAGCAGCACATCAACTGGGCAGAAGAAGTATATGAGATGGAACATAACAATCCTTTTACGATGAACGGAATAGCGCTAGAGCAGGCCAAGAACCATGGGTTTGGTGTTCTCGTACGCGCTCGGAACAGCAATCGCTACGCTTTGTACCAAGACCGTATGGGCAGATACCCACAGGGGGATATTCGCCGTGATAACGAACTCAAGAGCATGATCGAGAAGCCACAGGAGTTGGAGGCAGCACTTGGTCCGGATCTGTACCTCCCGGAAATGAGGATCATGGCAGTAGGTTGAGATTCATGGGGATCTACGATTACGTGGCTGACTGCCCTCTCCTTCAGTATGCGCGAGGTTACTATGATGTTGCGAGCTCTCGCTTCGTCGACTTGATCTGCCAGAGCACCCATACAAAGCTCTTCTCCAAATGCCGCGGTCAATTGATTGAAGAGATTCAACGCGAGCTACACATCAACGATCATGACAGTGAGTGTTGTTTATGTTTCGAGCAGGGCACCTGCTAACGTTCCGCCCCTAGTGTTTGAGAGATGCTGCGATCTCATGGCAGAGGAGCCAGAGCGCCAACATCGCCGACTGGTTCTCCAACGCGAGAAGGAGAAGATTGTCAAGGCGCAGACATGGTTGTCGGCTGCCAAGAAGGACGAGCCCGAAGACGTGTACGACAATATGACGGTCAAGTCCCAACCCCAGGATGATTGGGCGCCTTTCTCTTCGAGTCTGGATACGTCTGTGTGAGAGTCTATATGCAGACGAGTGATTGGGACAATTGATTAGAGCCAGAGACAAGAAACTTGGGGTGGGTTGAAGGGTGAAAGGCGGGGTACGCGGATGTAGAAAGAGAGAGCGATAAATCAAAACCCCATCCGCATGCCCTAAGCCCTAAGCCCTGCCTGCCAATGATAAGGATTGATAGCGTTGGGATCGAATTGTACACTATACTAGTTTACAGAACGAAGATCTTAAGTAACCAAAATGTTCAAGATCGGGATGCTACTCCGTGTTGCTGTAATTCTCAACTCTAAAGATGTCATCTCGTGCAGAGGCAGCATTTCTTTCTCAGCCTGAGGCAGCAATAGCCCGACAAGCCGTGAAATTGAGTCATCCATGATTGAATCGAAGGAGGGGTGGGCGTGGGGGAGCTGCCCCTCCCTACCCAATCACCATCGCCCGCCTTGTCTCCCGCCCAAAATTCTCTCTCGCCGACTTCCAACCCACCAAACCCGCTGCTCCGTGTGTCATCTCCTTTCCCCTCCTTCTCTCCAAACGTCTTTCATTTGTCATAGAGGAGTCTAAGTCCCTGTTGCGGTACTTTAAGCCTCACTGATTCATCATGGCCGACAACACTGCTGTCCAACAGGCTGAGGCCTCGTTGGCCAACCTTATCCTCGACGAGGTCACCGGAGAGAAGGTCTCCAAGTCCGAACTCAAGAGACGCCAGAAGCAGCGTGAGAAGGAGGCCAAGAAGAAGGAGCGTGAGGCTGCTGCTCCTCCCAAGCCTGTCAAGAAGACCTCTGCTGAAGACGATGAGGCCAACCTGACCCCCAACGTAAGTCGTACCCCGCCATCGCCTGAGATATGCCGTCGCGCAATACTTGCTAACCATATTCGATAACTTGAACAATTATAGCAATATTTCGAGATCCGCAGCAAGAGAATTAACAAGCTTCGCGAGACCAAGCAGCCCGACCCCTACCCCCACAAGTTCCAGGTCACCGATGACCTCCGGAAGTACCTCAAGGAGTACGAGGGTCTCGCCAAGGGCGAGCAGAAGCCCGATGTCACCGTCCGCATTGCTGGTCGTATCTTCACCAAGCGCGCGTCCGGTTCCAAACTGATCTTCTACGATATCCGTGCTGAGGGTGTCAAGGTGCAGGTCGTCTGCCAGGCTCAGAACATTGCCGGCGACGCCTCGTTCGAGGCCCAGCACGAGCACCTTCGCCGTGGCGACATTGTTGGTATTGTCGGTTTCCCCGGTCGCAGTAACCCCAAGAACCGTGAGGATGGTGAGCTGTCCATCTTCGCCTCAGAGGTTGTTCTCCTCGCCCCCTGCTTGCACGCCATCCCCTCCGAGCACTTCGGTCTGCAGGACAAGGAGCAGCGTTACCGCCAGCGCTACCTGGATCTCATCATGAACGACCGCTCCCGCAACGTCTTCCTCACTCGCGCCAAGATCGTCTCCTACGTTCGCAACTACTTTGACAGCCGCGACTTCGTCGAGGTCGAGACCCCCATGATGAACGCCATTGCCGGTGGTGCCACCGCCAAGCCTTTCATCACCCACCACAACGACCTGGACATGAACCTGTTCATGCGTGTTGCCCCCGAACTGTACCTGAAGATGCTGATCGTTGGTGGTCTGGAGCGTGTCTACGAACTGGGTCGTCAGTTCCGTAACGAGGGTATTGATTTGACCCACAACCCCGAATTCACCACTTGCGAGTTCTACTGGGCCTATGCCGATGTCCACGATGTCATGAACTTGACCGAAGAGCTTGTCTCTGGCTTGGTCAAGCACGTCACTGGAGGCTACGAGACCACTTTCCACACCCAGTCTGGTGAGGTCTACAACGTGAACTGGAAGGCTCCCTGGCGCCGTGTGGAGATGATCCCCGCTCTGGAGGAAGCCACCGGCGAGAAGTTCCCTGCTGGTGACCAGCTCCACACCGCTGAGACCAACGAGTTCCTCAAGCGCATCCTCAAGAAGACCGGTGTTGAGTGCTCTCCCCCCATGACCAACGCCCGTATGCTCGACAAGCTGGTTGGCGAGTTCATTGAGGAGACCTGTGTCAACCCCACCTTCATCACTGGCCACCCCCAGATGATGTCTCCTCTGGCCAAGTACCACCGCGAGAACGTCGGTCTGTGCGAGCGTTTCGAGGCTTTCGTCTGCAAGAAGGAGATTGTCAACGCCTACACCGAGTTGAACGACCCCTTCGACCAGCGTCTCCGCTTCGAGGAGCAGGCCCGCCAGAAGGACCAGGGTGATGACGAGGCCCAGCTCATTGACGAGAACTTCTGTACCAGCTTGGAGTACGGTCTGCCTCCCACCGGTGGTTGGGGTATGGGTATCGACCGTCTGGTCATGTTCTTGACGGACAACTACAGCATCAAGGAGGTTCTGGCCTTCCCCTTCATGAAGGATGACAAGACTGCTGCTGAGACCAAGAACGCCGCCGAGATTGTTGGCATTGAGCCCCAGCCTGAGGAGGGTATCCGTAAGTCATTTTGATCTACAGTCAGAGAGACCCCTGTGCTAACCAAATTCAGCCCACAAATAAACGCACTGTGATGAATAATTTCGGACGATAGTCAAGCTGATGATGACGTGTTGCATGGGTTTCTGGGATGTCGATGAAGAATTCATTCAATTATAAATCAGGACAGATTATAATGGGTCTTCAGTCTCCTACAAAATTAAATGAATATGAAATGCATGTTTTCGGTTTCCCAGGCTAGAAATCACAAGTAGTATTAATTTGCTGTTAATCTTTGTCGTTATGCCATTCCATCCCTGCGTTTTGTGAAAAATATAACAGTGCCGATGCATCGAGCTGCACGTCTAATTAAGGAATCTGCATATACCTTCCCGAATCTCAAAGCTGTGTCGAGCTCTATACCTTTGTCTATCTTGTCTTCCCTCCAATGAAGGCTGCCAAGTACCAGATACATCCTGTGCGGACAAATCAATGAACGTCTTATGTTCTACATTATGGTTCTGAGCACTAATGCTTGGGGAAATTGCCTTATCAGAGAAGGTATGAGTTACAGGCCACAAAAATGTCAGGTGTTGAGGATGGTCGGCTTCTAGGCTTGGAGGACCTTGCCAGAGAATCTCATTTATATGACCTCAGAGATATAGGTTCCATGACTTTTTATGTGTGCGCGAGCACCACCATATGGCATCGGGTAAATAATAAAATTCTCAGGTAATCTTCGCATTGATACAAACCGAAGCTTCGCGCCGGATGTTTCCCTTCTCCGCCAAGGGAGCGGGAAACGACGGCTATTTCCGTTTACCCTCCTGGTCTCCGCTCCAGTCCTCCCCTCGTTGTGTTTCTCTCTCTTTCACGCGCACAATCGTTCGGTATCCATCTAGGCTGATTCCCAGGCTCCCGCATTCTACGATTCCGGCCTTGCTGCCAAATTCTTGTGTCGGAATTTTGACTTGTTTCTGCGATGTTATTGGTTGAGCTGGAACTCCACCCATCATGGAAGTCAGGAGGCCGTCCGCCCGCTACGGCGACACTCCGACGCGGACCTACCAACGGACCTACAAAGCCTGTCTCTCGTGTCGGCAACGCAAGGCCAAATGCAACCTCGGAACCGACCAGGACGGCTTTCCGATAGGGCCTCCCTGCGCGAAATGTCGAAGGGAACAGAGGGAGTGCATCTTCAGTGAGAAGCGGGCGTGGGAAAGAAGCAATAAACGCGGTAGGTGTTCCGCTATGCTGGTGCTGGTGCAGCTATAACCGTCTCTGCTTGTGCATGACTTCTTTGTATCAGTTATTGCTCTAGAACCGGAGGCTAACTCTTTTCAATAGGTCTTTCGGAAGATGCACCCATGCCGTCGCCAAGTACACGTCGCAGGTTTTCGGACCATACCAGACAGGACCGGGAGCGACCCGATGACGTTTTGAAAGTTGGCGCTGACAGCCCCTTTGGTAATGGCAGCATGCCTGAGAATGAAAGCGGGGGATCGCATACGATTCACACTTCCGAAACACAGGCTGGGCGCCGCGATCTTACTCATGATGTGCTACAAGTGTTTGATGATCGTACCATGGACAATAGCACTACTGGTAGAAGTAACAGCTCGCTTCAGTCGCAACCGTTTGATATCCGACGGACTCGGCGTCGAAGCGTGCCAGAGGATGTCTTACAAGTTTTTGACGAAAGAGTAGGTAGCGAAGGCACTGAACCACAACACGACAGTAGGAGATCGCATCACTCTTCTGTTCCTGAAATATACGCAAACCGGACACGGAAATTGCCGAATAACATGCCGCAAGGGATGGAGCAGCGTCCAGGCGGGGATAACAGCAACCATGCAGATGGTGACAGAAGCTTCCACCACTCTTATGACACTGAGGCGCGCTCGAGCCAGCACCCAGCAACGTCGAATCTGGCGAATTCAATGATGCGGACCGTGGTCTCGAGTGGAAATGATGCTTTGAATATTCTTTTTGAGGCCGCCGTAGCCCACAGCCAGGAGAATATGGCTAATGAGTTTCAGTCGCAATCACAAACTACACAGGAGAATGCCTCGCATGGCATAGGCGTGGACAGTAGTACCATGAACCCGCCGCAGTTCAAGTACCCTGCGGAAGCCTTGGCCAAGGCGAAGCGCCCGGTACAGCTTTCGCCTGCATCGGAAGAGGTGCTCAAGGTCTGGGAGACCTGCCGATTCGTCAGAATGGGGTGGTTCACATCAAGAGAAGCAGTGACCTTGATTGACCTGTACGTATATCTACTTCGACCTGGTCATAAACATATCTTGACGCTTGCAGGTTCTTCAAGAACATGGTTCCTCTATCCCCAATCTTGACCAACTTCTATGCCGATCATGGTAACCACCAACATCTAATTACTTGTGATCCGGCTTTGTGTTGCGCTATATTGATGCTATCGTCTCGGTATCATGTGTTGCCCGGGGCTGGAGGCGAGTCCCGGAACTTCTTTATTCACCACCGTCTGTGGCAGCATTGCCAACATCTCGTGATGCGACTGGTATTCGGGCAGGAAAGATCGTCGCATGCGAAAAATAGAAGCATTGGGACCATTGAAGCACTGCTCTTGATGTCGGAATGGCATCCCCGGTCCTTGCACTTCCCACCTGGAAGTGACGGTTGGGACTCAGACTTGGTTCTGGTCCCTGGGCCTCAGAATCAAGATGATTCCTCGTCAAACCGATGGCTGGAAGACATAGTCGAGCCTGCCAGAAGATCAGATCAGATGTCCTGGATGTTACTGGGATCCGCGCTGTCGCTAGCACACGAGTTGGGGATCTTCGAACTCGATGATAAGAAATGCGACTATGCGTCATTATATGAGGGTTTTATCTCAAATGATCAGATCAAGCTGCGCAGACTTCGAGTGCAGCGCCTTCTATACGTCTACATTAATCAGCTGGCTTGGCGGATTGGATGTGTTTCACTCATGCCGCAGAGCTTGAATCATACGATACTCGGTCGGCAGACGACTAGAGATGTGAGCCATTCAGAAGATGAATGGTTGGCGCTGATGGACTCTTGGATGGATCTCACAAAATTGGCCAAGAATGTGACGGATATGTTCTTCCCTTCGATAACGTTCGCGAGGCAACAGCTGCACAGTGGGCGCTATATCGACTTGCTAGACCACTTCTGCCCTCTTCTGCAGAAATGGAAGGAGCAGCATCTTCGGCATGACGGTATGTGTTCCTTGGGTACTGCGAAACCAGTCTTTGCCATGAAATGCTGATTGATCTATGGTGCAGTGCTTAGCAAACATTTCTACGACATTCTCTTCATTGAATACAACTTCGTGCGGGTCTACACGCACTCAGTGGGGATGCAGGCAGTTGTGGAGCGCATAGTTGCGGACAACGACGCGAACGTGGAAGAAGTCCGCGCTATGCATATCGATCCCATTGACTACAACTATATTCAGGAAGTGATTGATGGATGCTGTAAAATTCTGCAGAAGGTCATCGAACTTGGTGACTCAGGAGCTCTGCGGTTCTCTCCGGTCCGAATCTTCTTGAGAATCACCAGTTCCTCTATCTTTCTGATGAAAGCCCTAAGTCTAGGCACTCGTCCAGCAAGACTGCGCGAGTCACTAGATATACTGGAGCGCTGCGTCCAGGTGCTGAAGTCGAATGCTCTTGACGATATCCACCTGAGCACCCGATACGCCGAATTGCTGGAAATGCACGTGTCGCGCCTGCGTCGAAACCTGCTTGCATCTTCCAAATCTGCTAAGAACAGTCATGGAACCACGACTCGCAACTCAATGGTTCCTCAACAGAGCACAGAAAGTGACAATCCTGCCCCCATGGCCGAGACCCCTGTGTCGCAGAGCCTGGCGGACGTGAGCCTGTTTCCCCAGCTCAACGATATCGCCGGGGATGATTGGCTTTCTCTACCATTTGATCCGTCGATGGCACCCTTTGGAATCAATAGTTGTGGGCAATTTCCTGCTTATGGAGGAGGAGCGTTGAACTTCATCTGGAACTTGCCATCGTAGTTGATGCCATCTATTTTGAGGCTGGACCCACTTCCTGTACTATGTACTGAAGAATAAAACTTTATCATGCATTATCTTGCTTAGCGAGCTCACTTTGTTGATTCAAATATGCCGCAGATATGTAGTGCCTCCATGGTTGTGAAGTATGAGCGGAAAGCTCAACGCTATGCATAGGCTGAGCGACGGATTGCGTTGACTTGACGTGGAGCTTTGTAAGGCCAAACATGGCAAATGTAGCGCACATCTCCAGCCTGTTGTAAGGTAGACAACACAAAGGAAGAATGTATAGCACACTCGCTAGCAACAACCGACACTGATCTCTTATCATCAGCATGGCGTCAGAGAACACAAAGCCGGATGAGTCGGCCAAGCAAAGCGCTCGGGCCTTTTGACTCTTAAGAATAGCACGCAAGGACAAGAGGAGAGAAAGAAAACTTTGATCGAATCCCTGTCAGTTGGGATGCATATTTTCCTCCTCGTCTTCCCGACTCGCCACTCATAGACTGGGTTCGGACTGGGTTGGACAATGTTTGGAAGGGAGATTCCGGGCTGGTTATCGGCACGTGATCTGGGACTGGGGGTACCAAGTCACGTTTTCCCGGCGAAAAAAGCCAGAAACTTATTGTTGCGATCCGCCTTCGCTCTCCGTTCCCCGACCCCAGAGTTTGTCCATTAAAGACTGCATCTGCCAGCCTGTTGTGCACCACCTTGACTCAATCTCCCGACCCGATCTCTCTCCCTGCAACTCGCATCACACTTCCGTCGAGTTCGATTTTACGGCACTGCGAAACCACCGTCCTCTCAACCTCAACCTCTTACTCGACGTTGTAGCTCCTGCCACAGCTACTTGACTCTCTCCGGGCACGCTCGCCATTTGACCTCTCCCCCCACCTCCTCTTCGCTTTAATCCATATATCGCAATGGATCACTCCAGAGATCCCTGCCCCTGGGTTGCCCTGAGCGACTTCGGTGGTGCTTTCTGTATGGGTGTACGTCATCAATGAACTCCCAAGCTGAATCACGCTCCAGCTGCATTTGCATTCCGCATCGAGTACACCACTAAACTGTTTCCTTTTGTATAGGCTATCGGTGGTGCCGTCTGGCACGGTGTCAAGGGTTTCAGAAACAGCCCCTACGGAGAGCGTCGGATAGGTGCCATCACAGCCATCAAGGCTCGTGCGCCCGTCCTCGGTGGTAACTTCGGTGTTTGGGGTGGTCTCTTCTCGACCTTCGACTGTGCGATCAAGGGTATCAGAAAGAAGGAGGATCCCTACAATGCCAGTACGTTTTTTTATCCGTTGTTGTACAGATGTGCACGAAAGCGGCGCGGCATCGCGCGCGTTTCATGAGATGACCACATAGCTAATTTTATTTCCCCCTAGTTATTGCTGGTTTCTTCACTGGTGGTGCTCTGGCTGTCCGTGGTGGTGTCAAGGCTGCTCGTAACTCGGC
Organism: Aspergillus aculeatus ATCC 16872; assembly: GCF_001890905.1. Lineage (NCBI taxonomy): Eukaryota > Fungi > Ascomycota > Eurotiomycetes > Eurotiales > Aspergillaceae > Aspergillus > Aspergillus aculeatus. The sequence continues at coordinate 1,804,744 of NW_017962979.1, forward strand.
CATCATGTGTGCTGTCTTCCTGGCTGTTATTGAGGGTGTCGGTATCGGGTTCCAGAGAATGATGGCCGACAACACAAAGCTCGAGGTGAGAATTAATTCCGGTTTTGTTGTCCCGGGGCATGGTTTTGCCAGTGACTTGTTTGGCCAAAGAATCAAGACCCCCGGTGTTTTTTTGGGAAAGTTTATCAGGAGCTAACCTCTATGATTTCATCGACTTTAGCTCCCTCCTCCTCCCCCAACTCCCGAGAAGGCCGTCGCTTAATTGATCCACCACCACCTAAAATCTCCTTTATTTCATGCTAGTTAGGAACGTACGAATCCCCGCGTTGTCAGCAATATGCCCATCTTTCTCATATCCTTATCCGTGGTCTCTCTTCTCTGGTGTTGGGCTGGTTCATATCATTTCAGGATGCATGGTATAGAGGTTTCTTTCGACTCCTTGCTTCGATCCTCCTTCCCTCTCTCCCCCTTATGATGTCTTTTCTATAAAGAAGTGTGGGTTTTTGTCGGCGATTTTGGATGACACAGCCTTGCATCCTTGTGTATTTTTTCTCTGTTGTGTGTTTTTCTTTTCTGAGAGGGGCAATCTCAAAAGAAGAGGTTCTCTCCGGATTAGTCGGGGGGGAACTGTTTATCTTTTCTTATTTTTCTTGTACATTAACATGCAGATATCAGGTATAATGTGATACTTCGTACACAGTGAAGTTTTACCTCTGGTAGTCATTGACTATTGAATATCGGGAAGTTGATTTGTGCAGCAGACTGTGACGGAGTGAGTGAGTGAGTGACGGCCGACGACCCATCCCAATCAGGCAAAGAGCGTGCAGCAGTGCCAGCCGATAAGCCGCGCGCAAGACAATCCATCGACCCCGACCTTTATCCCTCCCCCTCTCAGCGCCTCTTTCAATCGAACTCATAACTCATAACTCCAAAGGCTGCTTGGTCACCACCAGCCTGAATCTTTATTCTCTACAGATCCTACACCCGGTATACGAAAAGAACCAGCTGCCAGCATCACCACCCACAACAATGACTTCTACCTCTCACCCCTCCCATCCCTCCGACCACAACCACAATCCCTCCCCCCCTCCTCCCCCTCTTCAAACCAACCCTCATCCTCCACGGCGGCGCCGGCGCCATCCACCGCGCCACCCTCCCACCCGACCTCTACGCGCAATACCACGCCTCCCTCCTGCGCTACCTGCGCTCCACCCGCGCCCTGTTGGAAGGTGGCGCCTCGGCCCTCGACGCCGCCGTTCACGCCGTCTCCCTGATGGAGGACGACCCGCTCTTCAACTGCGGCCGCGGCAGCGTCTTCACGGCCGCCGGCACCATCGAGATGGAGGCCTCGCTCATGGTCACCTCGGTGCATGCGGGGCACCCCTCGGAAGCGATCGTCAAGCGCGGCGTCGGCGTGATGGGGTTGCGGAATGTCAGGCATCCGATTCGGTTGGCGAGGGAAGTGCTGGAACGGTCGGGGCAGGACGGACGGACCAGGAACAGGGGTGGGGGCAGTGATGGCGGCAGTATGCACTCGCAGCTGGTGGCGCCCTATGTGGAGGATGTGCTGGCCAGGCAGTGGGGGTTGGAGTTCAAGCCCGATGAGTGGTTCTTTACGCAGCGGCGGTGGGAGGAGCATCTGCGGGGATTGCGGGGTGAGGGCGAGACGATCACGATGAGTCAGGGGACGGTGGGGTGTGTTTGTTTGGATCGCGGGGGTGGGTTGGCGGTTGCTACGAGTACGGGCGGGTTGACGAATAAGTTGCCGGGGAGGATTGGGGATACGCCGACGCTGGGAGCGGGGTTTTGGGCTGAGGCGTGGGAGGAGGACGGCGTTGAGGGGATGGGGATGGGGATGGGGATGCGGTATAGGAGGATGGGGTGTGGTGGTCTGGTGGATGGCGAGAAGGGGGAGGGGGACAAGGGGGTTTGGGATCTGACTCTGGGAGATTGTTTGCCGGGGTTTGTGAAGGATGGGGCTGATAGGATGTTTGAGGCTTTGTGGGGAGAGGAGGATGGGTTGGCTCGACGGGGTGACGATGGTGATGATGCTGCACAAAAGTCGGAGAAGGAATGGCTGATTGCGCACCCGCTGGAGCCGACTCCTGCGCAGAAGGGAGACTTGAAGAAGAAACGTGCGGTTGCGGTGTCGGGGACGGGCAATGGGGATTCCTTCCTTCGCACGGCGGCGGCGCGGACGGCTTGCGCCATGTCCCGGTTCTCAACCCCTAAACCCTCGTTGGCTGAGGCTGTCAGTGCGGTTGCTGGGCCCGGCGGCGAGTTGCAGCGTTCTGCGGGGGATCGTTGGGGCTCAACGGGCGAAGGTCAGGGGGGTATTATTGGTATAGAGGCTGAGTTGGAGGATCCCGCGGTCATGGATCATGGTGATGATAAAGACCGAACCAAGCTCCGGCGAGGAAAAGTGGTGTTCGATTTCAATTGCGGAGGGTTATGGAGGGCTTGGGTGGAGGATTCTGGTGATGGGGAGGAAGTTGAGCGAGTGATGGTGTTTAAAGAGGAATATAAATAGAGAAGAGAGAGAGTGTGAGAGAGAGAGAGAGAGTGAGTGAAAGAGAGAGTACTATACTAGTATACATAGCTGGCCTGGTTGATAGCCCCGGCCAATGACCACAAGCTTAAAATCACCAAGAGATTGTTCGGAGGCAGACAGTAACAATGACGGTACTTAGGATAGTCTTCAAGTGCCTGCGCGAAGAAGAATGTGTAGAAGAGTATCCGTAGCGAGTAGCAAGAAGCAAGACAAGCAAAAGCAAAGCAAGCGGAAAGACCACCCCGAAGACCCCACTCACTTACTGTCTCGGCTTGGCGCTTCTTTTCCTCCATCCATCGTCACGTTCCTTTCCTTTCTTCTCTCTCTCTCTCTCTCCCTCCTCTTCTCCTCCCTCGTGTGTTTCTCCTCTCCTCCCCTCTTTCTCATCGCTTCTCCCCTCTTTCGACCAGCGTCACCTCGCCATCTCGTCGCATGCCATCCTCAATTCCATCTCCATAAATCCTACCCTCTCGCTTGACTTTCATTCGCTCCATTTGGTTTATGTCATGCATGCATTGAGCTATACCTTCCCAGCCCACCCCATCTTCCAGTAACCCTCCTAGCGCACGCGTCTCTCCATAACCCTCACCACTCGGCACACTTTCAATCAATTTCCCTTACCGTCAAATTCAGGTAGCCTCGTTTGCCATGGAAGAAAGCGCCTCGTCGCGTCCCACCAACACCCCCGAGGGGTCCGTCGGAGCAGACGATCACAACCCGTCGAGCTCCGCGAAGAACCCAGCCCTCAAAGATCGGCAATGCAAATACTGCCACCAGGCATTCACCTCATCCTCCCTCGGACGCCACCTCGATCAATTCATGTTCAAGAAGAAACCCGATGGCATCCATGATGTCGAGGAGATTCGACGCATCCGAAGTGAGATCACGCGACGCCAGGCCCGCACCTCGTCCGGCAGACGCGACACCCCCGAGCGAACACCTGGCAAACGCCAACAAGACCTATTCGACTCGGGCGACTCGGGCACGAAGCCACGCGACGGCGCGTATAGGATGATGTTCAACACCCCTACGTGGCATGCGACCGGAGTCATCAACGACATCCCGAATCCGAGCCAGGCGCAGGAGGGCACCTCCGCCCATTCGCGCATTGCGCCTTCGCAGTCTCGAACCGGGTCCTTTACCTTCACGGATAGACACAGTTCGAGTAATCCGGACACCATGCGAGCGCTGGAATTGGCTTTGCGCGAGGTGCTAGATAACATCAAGGCTGCAACGTATGACCACCTCCCATCTGGCCCTTTGCGCGTTGTGATAAACGATCTGACATTCTTCATCCCTCCAGCTCTCGAATGCGCCCCCGACTCTCCCCATTTGATTTTGACATCCAATCGCAAACCTTTCCCTCCCTCTGTCTGCAGCTTCTACCCCCTCCGCCCAGCCTGTTCGCAACCAACCCTTTCCCATCGCCTACGTCTTTCCCCCTCCAACCTCCGGGAGTCGAGCACCTTGAAATTGTCCGACAAGCTCTCCGCGCGAAAATTGAACAATGGCAGTCCGACCAACTCTCTTCCGCCGAGTCCGGTTCTCACCCTCATTCCGGCCGCCCATCGACCTACGGGCTCGACTCCAGTATGATCAGCCGCAGCGCCCAACAACACGAAGACCTCAGCCTCCGTCATCTTGAACTCGCCTTCAAGCACTGGGCCTCTTTGTCCCAGGAAATGCGCAAAGATGCTTGGCAACTCGAGATCACGCGCGCTTTCGCTCGCGAAATGGACAAGCGCAAATCCTTGGACGATCAGCTCGCCCGTGTCCAGCAGGAAGCCAACCAACTCCGCGCCCAGGTTGAACGACTCGGTTCCTGCCAATGGCCGCGAGAGTTTGCACTCTTCCCGCCTGACACTTTGCCTCTTCCGCGGGATGTCGCCAAGGAGTTGGATGCGCACCAGAGCCAGATTTCCCCTACCGCATCGAGATGGGATTACGACAGTGTTGTTGCGAAATGGAAGCGAGTTGTGATGCATGATAAGGGAATGGGTCGCGTGGGCGTAGGCTACACAGCCTCCCTTCAGCAGCAGCAACATCAGGATGATCTCCCTCAGATAGCGCCTTCTAGCACAGAAACAAGACAGCAGCGCAGTGCGACGGCCACAGCAGGCGATGACAGTACAGCAAGCAGAATGCTACACCCTCCGACCGGCGCCTCGGCCTTGAGTCCCAATCCTTCCCCAACGAATCCCGCCCCTATTCCTAGCGCAGCACCCGTATCATCATACCCGCAGCAGCAGCAGCAGCAGCAGCAACAACAACAATCACAGCAACACCAGGATTCCGTGACTCGCAGCCCTGAAACGGGCCCTCATGCTAAACGCCCTCGCTTGATGAACGGCCATCATACGGCGACAGCAGCGCCATCCGCTGTGGGACACGACGCCCCAGAGGGCAATGTCCCTAGCTCTGGCGTACCTGTACCATTGTCCTCGCCAACCGTAACTACCGGTGCCGGCAGCACATCGGCCCAGCACTCCACCGGCTCCTCCAGCCTGTGGACCGCCCCGCAACAATCCAGCGGTGGTATCCCCTCTAACCCCACGGGTGCAGCCTCCGGGACTTCCGCACCGACGCCGCCGCCCTCCTGCTCAGAGACGGCTTAATGGGTGTCTGAGGCAACTAGCTTGCCTTTGGCACTCTTCTTATCCCACTGAGTGGGACGCCTCGAAATTTACATCTTCCGGAGAAGACAAATTTACTCTCGTCATTCAGAAAATGAAGGTACAACCGGGTACATTCTCATCACCGACTCAAGGTCACTACATACAACCCTCGATCTATCTATCTATCCACCTCAATCATTATTGAAAATGTGTCCGATCTTAACGTCGGGGAGAAGCAACAGTGGACCCACACTCCCCCACCAGTATAGGTTATAACAGGATGAATCGGGGGGGAGGGGTGGGGATAGAAGCCATCAAGCCATCCTATGCCAAATGAGTGGTCTGTCATCTTGAGGATTGTTTCTGTTGTGTGTGTTGATTCTCCTGTACATACGTTATTATATACATGATCCTTGAGATTGGAATCCCATTCACAGTCTATACTAGCACTTTCAGTGTTCGTGTGAGTTCCCAATTTGAGTCGCTGACTTTGCCACATAAAAAAGCAAATCGCATCTATGACGACGGTAGAACGTTCACTCAACCCAACTCCCGAGGTACCCTGCCTCTCCGCAGCATATGTCGGCGCATGCCAGCAGTATCTCAAACAACCCACCCACTCACCGATCCCCCGTCTTCTCCTGCGGAGCGTTCGCATCCTTCGCCTTCCGTTTACTAAACCACTTCCTGATATCACCGATGCCATGCAGATACAGCCAGGAGAAGAAGAAGACCGCCATGAAGTTGAACACCACGTAGGCCCAGAAGATCCCCTGTTTTGCGCTATCAGCTTCATGTCGACCTGAGACCAAAGGGAAACAGCCCAGCAAGATTGACCAGCAGCCGGGGGAAAAAATAGACTTACATAATCTCGCCATTTATGCGAGTAGAAGACGTTGAAACTCGCGGCCTGGCATGACACGGAGAAAGGATATACGTTAGTTTTCATGCCAGTTCAGAGGTAGGGGCATGGAGAGAGGGACATACAAAGACATCGCCATCGGCGTATTGACAGAAGGCACAGAGTCCGTTGGCCGCGTCTTGGACGTATCCGCCCACTTGCGAGGCGTATGCACCCGCGTATTCCTGACAGGTGGAGCCGGGGGGCGGACTGAAGAGCGACTCTTCGCGGGAGACGCAGCGGACGGGGACGTTGTGGGTGACCACGCCCAGGAGTCCCTCGAGGAGGTAGTGGAAGGGCGTGAGCCAGTACATCCAGGAGCGCCAGAAGTGGATGAGCGCGTTGTAGGGGACGACGACGCCGCAGAAGGAGACGACGAAGGTGAAGAACGTGGGCACGAGGAGGGAGGCGAAGAGCTCGTTGGGCGCGAAGGAGGCGATGAACTGGCCGAAGCCGATGTAGAAGGCCTCAAAGAGCATGAGCATCATCCAGACGTAGCCAGAGCTGAACGAGTCGCGCGGGAACCAGACGCCCCAGTACCTGTGGTGGTGTCTATTAGTTTGCGTGGACTGATGAAGATGGTGAAGAGAGAGGGTTTGCTTGCCAGCAGTTGAAGTAGAGCGAGCCTGCGACGATTGAATACGGCAATTCGGGGAGAACGGCGCTGGTCACGAAAGCTGTCCAGGAATAGATCTTGGCACCGGCCTCCCGAGACTGGTAGAGATCGCGGAAATGGAGGTATCGGGGCTGGAGCTGCTGGATCAGAGGCGGGGAGATGGTGAGGGTCATGAAGATGGAGAATAAACGGGATTGCATGTCGATTTGGCTGTTGCCTAGGTGCCAGAAGGTGAAGGTATTGAACAATCCGGTGAAAATGTGAAGGATGAATTTACCCTGCGAGCTTGTTAAGACTGATGGCTTATAGCAGTTCGAACACCACCTACCAGAACGTATTGCGGCGTCCGCCAGTAGGCAATGAAGGATCGTTTGGTGACCGCCACAATTTGCACCCAGACGGGCATCGCAAATTCGCGGTCATCATCTGTTCGTTCTCCTCCTTCCTTGTCCCGACGTTCTCGGGTTATCTTCTCGATGGTCTCTGAGAGCTGTCTGTGTTCTCCTGAATTGGCCCAGACATCGCCCCAGTCTTGTCCTTTGTACTCAGGGTTTCCAGCACCAATGGCGTCGAGCATGTACTACTTCAGTCAGCGAAATAGGTCGCTGTGATATGGAAGGCTGCAAATACCTCGGCAGGGTTCTCGTGCGAGGCACACTTCCTGGCGCCATTGCTTTCGAAATAGTCAATGAGCGTCCTGGAATCTGAGCCCAGCTCAGCGTTGTAAACGACCCTTCCTCCAGCTTGTAGCAGAAGCAAATCGTCAAACTCTTCGAACAAGACAGCAGACGGCTGATGGATCGTGCATAGAATCGCTTGACCAGCATCGGCAAGTCGTCGGAGAAAGCGTACAATATTGTAAGCGGCCAGTGAGTCCAGCCCAGAAGTCGGCTCATCAAGGAAGAGTAACAGTTGTGGCTTGCTTGCTAACTCAACCGCAATAGTCAATCGCTTACGTTGCTCTGGGTTCAGCCCGGCGCCACCGGCCCCGACTGTTGCTCCTGCTATGCCTCTCATTTCCAGCAGATCAATGATTTTCTCGCAATAATCATATTTTTCCTGGATCGAAACGTCGCCTGATTGACGAAGACGGGCCGAGAATCGGAGTGATTCTCTCACAGTAGCTGTAGGCTCATGGATGTCCATTTGCTCAGCAAAGCCAGTGGCTCTTTGGAAACTCTTTGGAAGCGGCCTGGAGAACTCAGCAACAGCGAATGGACTGCTAAGATGAATATACTTACTTGCCATCAACAAGAAATTTACCAGTGACAACACCAAAGTTGACACGCTGCGCTAGGGTATTCAAAAGGGTTGTTTTCCTGAAACGATGGTAAGTCAGAATGTCGACAGAGATTGTTGATTCATAGACTAACCCTGCTCCTGACGCACCCATGAGAGCTGTGAGCCGACCTGGCTTAACGTATCCCTGTACGTCTTGGAGGAGCTTCTTCTGGTCACCTTTATACGGGATGGTATAATTCACATTTTGCCACGTGAAGATAGAAGTACTTTTCGCGATACCCTGAACCTGTTTCTTTGATTCGTCCGAGTTCTTTTCTTGGAGGCTATTGCTGCTCCCAGATTCGATATCACCCGGAAGCTCCTTGTACTTCACCGCATCCTCGATAGCTTTGGGTGCCTCACCGCGCTTGAAGATGGTGACCGTGCTGCCTCCCTTGTTGGGTTTCTGGAGTTCCATGCCTAGCATGGTCAGGACGACGAAGAGTATGAACCAGCCGATGATAATCCCAAAGTTACGCCAGAGATGCGATCGACTGTATGTGAACGCTTCTTCTATATATCTAGATCCCTGAACGACCAGCTGATTCGGGGTGCTTCCTTGTATGGCGCACACTTGATGGCCTGTCTGTGCAGTCGGACCATCTGGGAAAATAGCTGGTGGAACGCATTGTAGGTTGAGACTGTAAAACTCGTTCGACATGATTGCCTCAAAGGCGTATTGTACTGGATTGACCCAAATCAACCATTTGAACCAAGGATGCATCTTCCATGGAGGGATGAGATAACCTGAATTGGTCAGTTGTTGTATGACAATCGATGCGAAGGGCGGGACTTCAATTACCGGTATATACGATCAAAATCTGAATCACGACACCGGTAAGACGTGTGGCTAGAGATATTAGTCCAGGCTCTAGAGTCCCTCAAGATCTTACTTACAAACATCAAGGGAGCCAGCCAAGGCGCCGATGGTTCGGAACAAGGAATACATCGTCATGGTAAGCGTGAATATGAATAGGAAGTTGATAAAGAACTGGGATGCTGTCCTCTGAAGGTTCGACATACTGCGCATGATGGTCAGCTACTATTGCGCTAAACAGGCTAAAGATGGCGTACAAATATACCACCAACTCGAAAAGAGTTACTTGGATGAAAATAATAGGCACATCAGCAACGACCTGAGCCAGAGCAAATGCTGAAGGGCGATAAAAGGAACTTTGGGAATTAGTATCGGTTCCTACTTTTTTGATGCAGTACTCACAAAGTCTTGTGCTTCAGCATAATAGGCCGACTCGAAAAGAACGCCGTAAGTTCAGCCATGGCGAGAAGTGCATTGAATAAAAGGACAAAGAACAATACACCTCCTCGTGTGAAAACACCGGCACTGCCTACTGATTAGAGAGCCCACAACGGCTGGCATAGGTGCGGACAAACCTGGTCTGGGGAAGGTCATAAAACAGACTTCCAACGATCAATGCTTGGAAAGTAAGCATGGCCCATTTGCCGATCAGTGTCTGCTTATCACCATACATGATGAGAAACTGTCGCTGGGTCAATATGATAATTTGTTTATAAAAGGATACTGTGTAATTCTTCTTGAGCTTTTCCCTGGCAACCTCTTGTTCCTCTCTATGGGCCTCTAACTCCTGCTCAAAATCCTCGATATCTTTTTGAGCAGCTTTAGAGATGTCACTGTATCGATATGCTCTTTGGAAATCCTCCCCTGACCGAGGAGTGCGATCCTCCCACCCTTGCTTGACACGCCTGGCAAAGGGATCGCTGACCGAGGTCAGAAAATCCGGGGTTGTCCATCGAGGAGGGCACTCAAATCCCAAGCTTTCGAAGTAGGCTTTTGCATTTTCTGTGCGTCCGTAGTATGCACATTTTCCGTCCTCGATCAACATCACCTTGTCGAACAGGTTGTAAAGGTTTTCCGACGCCTGATACAGTGCCACAAGGGTGGATGCATGGGACATGTCTGTTGAGCTCCTTAGGCTCTGAACATACTCCAGGGCCGTGCTTGCGTCCAGGCCTTTCGTCGAATTGTCCCAGCATTGTGTGCTAGCCTTAGTGACCAACGCTTCGCCGATGGAAACACGCTTCTTTTCTCCTCCGGAAATACCACGGATTAGTTCATTTCCAACCTTTGTGCCGAGCGCATGTTCGATCCAGAACAACTTGGCAATCGTGGACAGGAAGGTTTCCTGATACTGCTTCCTGGTTTCTCCCGGAAGTCGCGACTCCTGGCCCGGTGTCCTACTTTTCAGCGCGAACATGAGTGTATCTCGGACTGTAAGCGTGGCATAATGAAGATCATCTTCGGGGTTATAGAGCACTACGGACGTCAGTCCTGGATCAACAATGCCAGCAACCAAAACAAAAATCGAATACCTTCTGAGCGATATTTATCGGCCATTGTCTCAGAATCTGTGCCTCCATACAGTACATCGCCTTCGACACTCTTGTAGCCGGACCTCTGATTTCCTATCACTTTCAAAAAGGTTGAGCAGCCAGACCCGGGGCGACCCAGCACGAGAAGCATCTCTCCAGGCCGCACGCAACCCTTGTAGGAGAAACAAAAGTCAGAATCATTCTTACAGGAATGAGGTGCAACGCTATCACTCACTGTGAAGTCGTCAAGAATAGTACGCAACGCATTCCCTGAACCATGATGCTTGCGACGAGTGAAAAAGTTCTTGATCAATCGAGGTACGGCAAGAAAGATGTCTGCATTCGTAGGTTGAATGGCAGCGCCTAGTCCCACGCCTTTCACCGTGAGATTCTTCCATACTACGCCGAGATGCCTCGTCTTTTCCTCTTTTGAGTTGGCTTTCCTCTCGTGGCCAAACATGCGGGACACCAGTTTCGCAATCTGAGCGGTATCATCTGCACCACCCCCGGGTTCAGATCCTGACCAAGCGGTTTGTCTCTTGGACAGCACGCGCGCAATATCATCGTCAGTTAATCTCCTGTCGAGAGTGAGCCTCTTTTGACTCCCAGCGACGTGTTCGCTGGCAAGGGTGGATTGATCTTCATAATGGCTGGACCCGGCCTTCGAGATTGACTCGGACGGAGACAAAGAAGTCTGCGAGGGGTTATCCTCGTGCTGACCGTTTCGAACGCGACTGGAGCTGATATTCTGCTCTCTGTCCATGATTTATGATAAGCACGAGACTGGTAATTGACCTGATGGCAATTGAAGATCGAGCTGCGCATTCAAAAAGATATATGGGGAGCACCAGGGGTAGAGTCTGGACCGACGCATTGGAACATACATCATCAGGTTATATTCACCCCTAAAGTCTGATGACGGACATAACCGGATGTACAAGAAGCAGGAAAGAGTAGTGGGGGCTCCGAGAGTCCATTGATCAGCAAACCCAAACTCAAAGCCAACCGATGTGACATTGCGGGCGTGAGAAGGGTGAGTCGGAGTCCGACATGCCGATGCGACGGAAATAGGCGAGTGCTGTTCCGATTCGAGGAGTGGTGCGCATTTCCAAGGTTGACGGTGAGAAACCCTGAGCTGCCAGAGTCCGTGGTGGAGGACGATGCGATGCGATTCAATTGACGTCGAGCATCATGAAGTCATCATCTGCGGCCATCGGGCGAGAACCATGGAATTGGTTTGTGCATCCTTTGAACGCCAAGGGGAGCTGAATCATGCGACATCACGGGTCCTTCCCAACTTGAATACTCCGTCATACCCAGTATAGGTGATTGTGCTATGTCGGGGTTGTCGGGGTTAGTGTAAGTCGTGCTTGGTGTTGTCGCAGCTCCCGACTGGTGATCAGGAGTTTGAGACACACTGAAGGCGCATAGGATCATAGATTCAATGAGGAAGGGAAATGCCTCTTCCTTGTGAAAGGGCAATAACTTGATATGAGACAGACTTGAGATCTAGACTCGATAATAAAGTAGATATGGAGACGAGGTGGAAGTGAAGGTGGAGGTGGAGGTGGAGGTGGAGGTGGAAGTGGAAGTGGAGGTGGAAGTGGAAGTGGAAGTGGAAGTGGAAGTGGAAGTGGAAGTGGAAGGCTTCCCCTTCCCTTTCTTCCCCTCTTCAACTTCCTCACAAACACTGTCATTTTTCGCAACCCCGCATCTACAGACTAGATGATGAGGTTAGATTACAGCAATCCCAGTCACGACCATTAACCGGATCAATAGGAGGGATCTTCTCTGCAGCGGGATATTTACCCCGTCTCCTAGTAGATGCAGATCTCCGGACTTGAATGGTTCCACCACTTTCATAACTGCAGACTGCAGCAGCAATGCCTGCAATTGATTTCTGTTTTGGCTAAATAATGGCAAACCTTAGCATTAAAAGGACGCCCTCATCATGGGCAGACTTGAAAGAATCATGAGCATCTCAGAAGCTTATAGACTTTGAGCATCATCATCATCATCAACAACATCATGCGCGTACCCTTCCTCACCGCGCTGCTCGCCATTCACCCGGTTGCAGCTATAGACGCGAGCAATGGAACTCCAACCACCAGCTCAGCGCCTCTAGTCACCAGCCTTAATCTCACAGTCGAAGGTCAGCTTCTTCCCTAATGGGGCGCTCCGTAGGGACCTCAGCTCATATACCATAGACCTGTGGAACATCTACATCGGTCCCGTGGAGACCGCAGCGGTCAATACAACGGTGGAGCCCACTCCAATCCCAAGCTCTCAACTGATCCCACCGCCCCAGTTATACTATCCCTCCTACCTGACCGGCGCCCAGATTCCCGCCCAGGGAAAGAATGATAGCTGGTCCTTCCCCAAGGGATTCTGGTGGGGCGTCACCAGTGCCTCGTACCAGGTCGAGGGGGCTGTCAAAGCCGACGGCCGTGGCCCCAGCATATGGGATGCCTTCACGCATCGAGCAATGAGTGTAGCTGATAATCAAACTGGGGATGTCGCAATTAACCAGTACTACACCTACAAAGAGGGTACATTACCCCCCCCCCTTCCCCGGCATGTTATATTTATATCCCCTCGGGAGAAACCCAGATCTAACCACGATGACCAGACATCCAACGCATCGCCGCCATGGGCGTCAAAGCCTATTCCTTCTCCATCTCCTGGTCCCGGATCTTTCCCTTCGGCAATGGCCCAATCAACGAAGCTGGTCTCCAGCACTATGACGACGTGATCGACACCTGCTTGGAATACGGGGTGCAACCGCAGGTCACCCTCTACCACTGGGACCTGCCACTCTTCCTGCAGCTCTCATACGGCGGATGGACCTCCGAGAAAATCGTCGACGACTATCTCGCATACGCTCGCGTACTCCTAACCCGATGGGGCAGCAAAGTAGCGCAGTGGTACACGTTCAACGAGCCCATCTCCTTCTGCGGCGAGTACCCCGTGCCGGACGGCTACTTCACCACAACAACAACCATCCCCGCCCACCAACAAAAGTTCTGGTGCGGACACTACATGCTCCTGGCAGCCGGCAAGACCTACAACCTCGCACGGTCCCTAAACATCACCGCTCCAATCAGCGTTAAGAACAACGGCGGGTACAAACTACCCCGAACGAACTCCAGCGCGGACGCCGAAGCCGTCGAACGAGCCTGGGCCTTCAACGAAGGATGGTTCGCCGACCCCCTATTCTTAGGCGACTACCCAGCCCGCCTCAAGAATCTCACATCCAGCTTCCTGCCCGAGTTCACCGCGGCCGAGAAGAGCCTCATCCAGGGCGCGAGCGACTACTTCGCGCACGACGCCTACACCGCGGCCTACTACATGGCGCCCGACGCCGGGATTGAGGGCTGCCTCGCCGACCCGAGTAACAGCCTCTACCCGCAGTGCTACAATTCGACCTACACCTTGCCCGCAAGCGAGGGCGGGTGGCTGATCGGTCCGGCCTCCGACCCCAACACGCGGTGGCTACACAAGGCCACGGAGTGGCTCCCCGCGTTCCTGCACTACATCCAGCGCACGTGGCAGCCAGCCAACGGCATCGTCATCACGGAGTTCGGCTGGACCGAGCCCTTCGAGGCCTACAAGTCCAAGCGCGAGGATATCCTGTCCGACCCGGTCCGGTCCGCGTACTACCGTGATTACGTGGAGGCCATGTTGATCGCCGTGGCGGAGGGGGTCAATCTGGTAGGGTGTCTGGCGTGGTCCATTGCCGATAATCTCGAGTGGACGGCCGGGTTTACGGTCAAGTTTGGCTTGCAGGTGAGTACCGGTCCTTGGTTTCCGAGGTCGGGGTAAGCTAACTGGAATGACAGTATGTCAACCTAACCACCCAGGAGCGGTTCTACAAGGCCAGCTTTTTCGAGCTGGCGAACCTCTTCAAGACTTATATCAAGGAGTGAAAGGGCGGGTGCTGAGGTCGGACAAGGGATACCACACATTTCCCCGAGTTAGACTAGTGTGACACTGAGCTCAAGATTCTGGAGATAGTGTCAACAAATAGCAAGATCAGTACAATCTATCACCTCTAAAACACCCGGATTTGAACCCCTACATGTACAAGTCTAATTTGCCTTGCTATAATGATCCTCAGAACTACACGCTACCATCTAACCAAACGAAGAATATATCCAACAACACCCACACAACCACTCTCCTACCTCCAATACTATATACAGAACCTTCTGCTTTCCTCCATCCCATCTTCACCTCTCACTCCCCATCAACTCCGCCCAGTTTCCAACCCCACCTAATCTGTCCCTCGGCTCCGACCCGACCATTTCCTTCGGCCCCTCCCCACCTCCGTAATGCTGGTATCCATGTCCACGCCCAGGCCCATACCCAGGCCCATACTCATACCCATACCCAGACCCACCACCAGAAGACGCAAGAGTCGCACTCGACGACGACCCCTCCTTCCCTCCCGCACCACCACCACCACCCTGTACTTGCAAGTCCCGCCTCCATCTCCCCACCAAAACCCCCAGCGCAACCACCGCCCCAAGCAACGGGACCCCAACCCCGAGACCAACCCCAAGCGCCAACCGACCCGGCCCCGCGTCAACGCAGATCCCGTCGCAGACCCCAACCCCGACACCGTCGTCGCCGACTCGCGCACCGACTCCGCCCCCTCCGCCCTAGTAATATTAAAATAACACGAGACGAACCCACCCGCCTCATCGGGGTCAATCCACAGGAAGAAGACGTTGGAGTACGCGAGGTCGAAGCCGTAGAGCTGGACGGGCCAGGTGAAGTTGGTGACGGAGTCGGTGGGGTGGATTTTGGCTTGCGGAGGCCGGGGGGTGGTTAGTTATGGAATGTAGAAGGCCCTTAGCTGGGGTACAGTGGGGAATGGCTTCACTGAGGTACAGTATGGAAAGGCCCTGGCTGGGGTAGAGACAGCCCTGCTGATATCCTGCTAATAAGAGCGATGGGCCCACCTACAATAGATGTTCCCCTGACTCGCCGCGCTCTGCTGGACCAGACTCTGCTGCCAGATGGAGACATTAAATACCCCCAGGGTCGTTTTCCAAGAGATGACCTGGTCGTCTCCTAAGGTCCAGACGGGGTTGATGCCGTTGCCGGAGGAGGGCTTGATGAAGTAGTTGTTTGCGTCGGAGGTTGCGGCGCGCTGGATGATGAAGCATAGCAGGAGGAGTAAAAAGCGGAGGGCGGACATTGGATTAGCTAGATGTTATGGTCTGGTCTTAGGAAAATGGATGATCGAGAGGATGGTTCTGGGGTAGCGATCTGGGTAGTGATCTCCTGGACACAACTACTATTATACCAGACCCTTGGAACCCTGAAGGGCTCATAGTTTTGTACTACAGCCTTGCTGCGATGTCCCTAGGCGTGTTATTCTTAGGTTTAGCCGCCGGGGATCGGGTTCCTGGCCACGGCCATCCCGACCCGTGCAATGAGAGAGGTACTTTAATCGCTGTGGCTGGAACATTGGAATCGGTTCGCCAAGGGTAGGAGTCTATGCAATGACCTGTTGGCATGGTTTGGCGCGGTTATTTCAGGGCTTTTGGGTATAGGTGGGGGTTTGGGGGGAAGTCCCGGGTTGAGGATGCATTCCATATGATGCACAACAAAGATCAAATTACACATTTGGGCGGCTTAGCTGAGAGCTGGACTATCTGAAGCAGCGGTGGATCTCAGAGGTTGGCTGTCTACTACAATCTCCTACAAAGTCCTAAACTCAAGTCTGTGTTGGATGATTACGAAGCTCGGGTTTTGTAGACCAATGCCTTCTAGCAGTGGCCTACCAAGGCGCTGAAGTATTGCTAGCCTTGAATCACCAGTAAAGAATCGAAGTTTGCTTAAAAGCCGTGGGTGAGAACTAGGTCTCACCCCTCCAACGATTTCTGGTGTATTTTGAAGGAAAGACTGCATTGACAATGCGGTGGTAGAATGGCAGCACAAGAAGCTGCTCTGCGGGGGAGAAATGCCTGAAACCGAAGAATTGGGACCATTGTGTGACGGCGAAGTTCAAGCTGTTCTGTATTGGCAGGCAACTGATTCAACCGCATGTGGTACTTCCATATTATCTATGTGTGGCGAGGTCGTGCTACGCCCCATTATAGCGAGATCTGCCGCTAGAATGCCTAGCACGATTAGCTGTCCAACGAATGAATGCAGCGATCAATCAACCTGCACCTGTTGCCACGGCAGCACAAACTAGTCCGCAGAAACATCCACAATCTTCTGCAGCCCATCCTCTTCAAGCATCGCAACTGACCCTCCAAGCACAGTGAAATTCCTCGGATCAGCATCCAACGGCACTCCTACATCATCCCACGTCGCATGGACCGTTCTCTCGCCGCTCAGGAGCCGGTTGACGTTCAGCATGGTACTATACATCACCCCGAAACTATAAGCCCCGTGCACACTATCATCCTGATCATGTATATCGGAGGTTTTGGAGAATGACCCAGCGGGCTGGTACCCCCCCGTCAGCGACGGATATGCGCCGAAGCACCGTAGATACCCATGCCCGCACATCCGGCCCAACGACACATCAAATTGAGCCCCGATATCAATCTGCTCCGCCAGCTGCCCAGGGCTAACGGAGAGCGCCGCCAGGATCTTCTGGGCGCCGAAGTAGCTCACGGCATAGACCAGGGAGCAGACTGCATCGCCCACGCTGCAGACCAGACGCGTATGGTCGGGTCGATCGATAGGAGGCGGATCCCGCCAGTAAGGTAGGAAGTGATGGGGCGGTAGCACTGTAGAATCCTGATGCGACAGGAAAACCGGCAGTTCGGTCTTGCAACTCATACCGCAGTGGCCGAGCCAGAGGATTTCCCAGTCGTCGCCGTAGGGAGACCCGGTGGAGTTGCCATCCGAGCCTTGCAGAGCTCGGACGGCGAGCGCATAGCTCTGGAGCTGCGTTTTGAGGGTCACGTCCCAGTCGACGTCGTCCTCCATAATGATAGCGCTTCCGAGCCTATCCTGGACGATTCTGCGCGAGGGTCAGTGGGCAGTGCAGGACGGCGAGCGGGGTGTTGCATACTGCTGCATTGCATTGACATGCGCACGTCGAGCCGCATATTCCGTCGGCTTGTGGTCTGGATTCCAATGCTGGAGGAGCTCATCAGCAACCAATACAGAATTAAGTTTCACACATCTTCATGCTTACATGAGGTATTGATTTGGGATTGACTTGGTCCGGAGTGACCCCATCAATCCATTCCACACGGAAGCCGCTGACCGATGAACCTAGGATAATATTGTCCCTCTTATCGGGTCTGGACGGGAGGTTCACAACGAAAATCTTCTGAGTCTGCGTCTTGTTAGTACAAAGGTATTCCTTCCACCAGAATTTCAGTGCGCACCCCTAGAGTCTCATTGCTGATAGGATGGAGAGGGATCGACTCATCCTGGGACCGATTCCGCGCTATCACTTGCGCATAGTGGATTGGCGAGAAGCTCAGAATGACGGCGATCGCCCCAATTAGAAGTAGAATGGTCCGGGGGAGTCGTTTCTGAAGGATGGACAGAACCATACTCGCTCGATCAAGTAGAAAAGACAGTAAGATCGAACATCAAATCAGTTGGGCTGAGCTGTTGGCCCACTCAATCGCCCCTTGAGGCGCTCAATTCTCGATCGTTGAGTGAATGCGGGGAGGGATGGGGATGTCCCCAGCGGGCTTATCTGGCTTGGCTCGGGCTTGCTATTGCCTGGTGGAGCGGAAAGGAGAAGAGAAAGACAGAAAGAGAGGAAGAAAGAGGGGGAGGAAAAAGAAGAAATCGACAAGGAAGGGTCCAATGTCGGTAATGCTAGTCTAACAGCCATCCCTGGTAAGATTTGCTCAGGTAGTTACATTGGAGAGGACGGATCTAGTGGGAGAATTAAATGAGCCATGAATTAGCCGCTGGGCGGCGGGAATCTGGCCCAGTGGAAGGTGCGGATCTGCCGCCGGGACCCTCTACTGCGTCCGCTACTCACTCTTCTACCGAGTACTGTACATCGAGGGTGGGTTATAAATTCCACATCTATTAAATGACCAGGTTCGTCTCGTCCCGGAAGGACGACGAAGCTTCGAGTCGGTTAGGGCTTCCCTTCTACATGCTGACAGTTCTGGTGTGAGGTAGCAGGCGGTTCGTCATAGAGCTGGCGTTTGAAGAACGCTCCCTGGGTCGCCCGGTTTTCGATAGCAGCCGGAGTGAAGTTGGACATGGTGAGGTGGGAGAAGATTCTCGTACAGAAGTGTTATCGACATGGACGGAATCTCCCTGTCTAAGCTCAGTGAAACGAAGGGGGAAAGAATACAATATAGTCAAGTATAAGTCTGGCAATGCGATGGCGAGATATCGGTGATATGAGCTGATTAGCCCCAAACCACGGACGGAGTTGAGGCGGGCAAGCACTGTTTACCTCCAACTCCCCCTGCTTTGTTGGCGGGTCGTCATGCTAACAGGTGCACCGGCGATGTGATACGGGGAGGTAAACATACAGTCCTGACTGCAATTGAGGCTGGATGGTATCATGGAACATAAGCCAGTGCTTGACGCCCGCCACCCGCTCAGGATGTGGGCGAGATACTCCGGGCAATCCAGTTCGATGGCCTGTTTACACATACTACTTACTAGTTTGACCCAATTACCAATTCCATTTCCAATGCAGAAGACACAGTCATCAATTTTATTATCTTAACACAGAACAGATTCAACCTAATCATGAATACACACTAAGCCTGCCAAGAAAGAACAACACAGATCATGGTAAAATATATTGGTATACGGGGTATCCATGATGCATTCGGGCTGTAAACATCGAACAACCAATGCAGAATGCCGGCAAATGTGATCGCAAGCGAACCCCTCTCCCTGTGGATGGCTAAGAGATAGATAACATGGTATCACGCGATAAATAAACCTCTATCCCAGACCGGGTCTGACATTATGTGCACAACGCCAAATGTACTCCACACATGCCACCTCTCGGACATGTGGACTTTCGAATCAACGGAAAGAAAAAAAGAAAATTCACATGGATGGATTCAAGATGCAAGGAACCGTCAGCCTCTTGCCAAGAGCCATCACATCGAATCCGGTGTGGACAGAGTGCTGTCAAAAGTGTTTCGTGGAACAGCGGAGCCGTGAGCTGAACCAGACCAGCGGTTCCCAAAATCATGCGAAAAGAACTCAGCCGCCAGGGTTGGTCTTCAGTGGGCGGATCGCCCCTCCCCATGGGAGAGCCTATCCGGGGATGGTTGCACAGCGCCCCCGAAGCTTTGCCGCCGATCCGACTTGTGAAGCTCCGCCTCAAGTGAAGTGATGATAGGTGGTGCAGATTTCAACGGGGAGTGACCGGCGACGCGCGGGGAAAGCGACCGATCGTGGTCGCTGAGGTTCGAGGTGTTGATGCTCAGCCCATGCACATTGCTGCTGGCGCCGCTGGCACGGACGCGGAAGGAGCGGCGGCCGGGGTTCAGGTGGTCGGCCGGCGTGATGTTGACATTCTCATCGTCGTCCAGGTCGTCCGGCGAGCAATGCATGCCTGCCTCAGGGTGGCGTATCCGCTGATATTCACCGCGCTCGCCCGTGGGATCCGAGTCGTCAGCCTCGGAGTCAAGGTTCGGGCTGCGCGTCCAAGATCCCTTCCGAGCTTCCGCACGCATCTTCGCAATCTTCATGTAGTTATATGTACCAATGCTGGCGATGGTCACAAACAAGCCAGTGATGTTGATGAAGGTAAGCTGATCGTGGAAAATCACCCCCGCTGCACTGATGGTGACCACTTCCTTGAAGATACCGCAGATGCTCAAGGTTACCACCGAGGAGCGCTTGAGGAGCGCAAACTCGGACGAAATCATACAGAAAGCGAGAAGGCCGGGGAAGATCAACAGGCCCACCCCGAACAGGCTACCGCGAGCCTCGGCCAACGCATGGAATCCCGCCGCGATCTCGGAGGGTCCCTCCACGGCCAGCGCAATGATAATAAGAGACACAAACATGACGGGGGTAAGGAAAAAGAGTGTAGAGAAGGGATTGGCCGTCGCTGGGTGGCGGAGGAGGAGGATTTGGGTCAGACCCCACCGGAAACCCGAGAAGAACGCGGATGCAATGACCAGGACGAACCCGACTACATTGAAAGCGGTCTCGCCAGCGACCATCATGACAACACCTACAGTCATTGTGGCGATAATGATTATCAATCTAACTGAGGGAGTCTCGAGGCGGAAGAGGAAGGCAAACAGAAGAACAAAGGCGAGGGCGGACGATTTGCACATAGTAAGAAAAGTGAGGGAGATGAACTTCAAGGACATATTTCCAAGACCAATGTCGAGGGAGGTTGCTGCACCGCAGGGAACCAGACGAGTAAAGTAGAAGAATTTGGTGAGGATCGGCCCTTTCTCCGAGTTATCATGACCTCGGACGGGCGAACCGGACGGCGTGGAGGTGTGAGGGTGCTGCGGGCGCAACGAAGGTATCAAGTAAAGCAGAAGGGAAGAGAGTGTGAACTGAACAGCCATATGCAGACTGGTGGTGAAGAGAGGGAAAGGAAACACGACGTTATTGTCTGAAAACATCCATTTGTTGTACTGTAAAGAGGGCACGCGACCTGGTTAGCAGATGTCCAGCTCCCGCCCAGCTCCGCCCCTAGGATCCAAACTTACAATTGAAATCGACAGCGAGAAGAAGTACCACATGAGGATCAAGCCACCGTTGACTAGAAGCTTTTGGAGGATGTCCCGATCGCCCATTCCCAGTGGCAGCCAGTCCTGTTTCGAGGCCTTGACATCGGCTATGCGGGCATCCAACTGCCTGCGCTGCTGTCTTCTGCGACGTCGCTGACGCCTCTGCCTCGCAGTCAAACCGGTCTCCTCGTCATCGTGGATGTCTTCGTCCGAGCTCGTGTAATCCATTTCGCTGCTTTCCGCAATGGAGGACAGATCCGACTCGTCTGCGTCCTCAACCGGTGAGGACTTCTTCTCCTCTCTTTTCGAAGCGACTCCGTCCCCGGTTACCCTTGCAATGTCGTCCCTTGGGTCAAGAGCCGCCGAATGGGAACCTGCAGCCAACACTGAGCTCCGCCGTCGATGATGATTGCCGGCCGGGGAAACACCCATACTGGGACGGTGCTGATCGTCGGGAAGGTAGGTAGGAGGGAGGGAGGCGAAGTGATATATGGGTGAATCGCGGACTCAGAGGCGTTCGCTACAATGAGGATGGCCCCATCAGTGAGAATGTGAGTTGTGTCTCAGAGGCCCACCGCGCGCGCACACGATCGAGAGAAGTTCGAAGGGAAAAAAAAGAATCGGGGGGTGGGTGAGAGGGGTTCAAGGACGGGTGGGCGGCCAAAGGAGTGTGGGAAGAAGATCGGTGAAGGAGCAAAAATGACTGGTCTCGGAGATTGGAGAGGAAAAGGGAATTGATGAGATGACACAAAGGAAAGTAAAAATAAAAAAGGGACTAATCCAAGGAAAGAGGTAGAAAAAGGAACTGTCAAAGTAAGTAAATTGGGGGGAAGGGGAATAGTTCGTATGGATGGATGATGCAAGGGCGACCGCTGCAGGAGGGAAGAAGAAGAACAGCAAAAAAAGAGAGGGAGAGAGAGAGAGATTGAGGAATGACAGCACAGGGAGGCAGTCTGAGGATAATCAGGCGCTAGGGGAAAAGTAGATTAGTGAGGAATTATCCCAATAGTTCAAACAAACTGGGAGTAGGAGTAAGATGGAAGAGGATTGATTTCAAACAGAGTCGGATGAAATAAGAGTAATATTAAAAATAACAATGGAGGTACGGTACGGAGTACTTGACGTGGGTTGGGCGAGAACGTGATTGTGATGGGGGGAACAAAATTGTTATGGTTTGGAAGGAATTCAGGGTCGTGCTACTACAAGTATGAGTACAACAGGTCTACTCTGATAAAGAGAGGAGAGGCGATGCGATGCGATCGATAGCTTGCTTGCTTGATTGACTGACTGATCGAAGGGGGTTGATTGGGGACTGATTTGAGGGAGAGTCACTTGATTGTCCTCCCTCCCTTCCCTTCCTTTCCTTCCATCCCCTGAGCTCAATAGTAGTAAGTAACTTAAGTTAGCCACCAGAACGTCATTTCATCCCCAGACCATCCAGCAACCCAACCCAAAAGAATACGAGCACGACCAAAGTTAATAATCATGATGACAACAATCCACCACCCCTTCAACCACTAGACTGGTTCCACAACACCTGACTTGTCTCAAATTACAGGCCACTTTCAGGGAATTGGAAATCACACAACCGATAGGAAGGGAGAAGCGAAGCAAGAAGAAGAAACCGAAGAAGCAGAAGAGACAGAAGAAGAAGCAGAACAAAAAGAAGGACTTCACCTCCTCTCTCGATTCAAGACGGAGTGCCTGACCCTTGAACATCCGTGCCGAATAGGATGACTCTGCCTTTGCCAACCGACAAACCGACTGACTGACTGGAGGATAAACTAACTAAAGGACGGGCTGCTGCTCAGGGTTCAATCTCTTCGCTTCAAATTATTATTTCCTTTCCTTCTTCCCTTTTTCCCTACATTAGTGTCTGTGGATCACAAGAATTGTCTCCTCCCTCCCTCCACTTTTGCTGTGCCACTTGGCCCCCCCTGTCTGCCATAGACTAGTTGCTAGGCATGAGCCATAAGGGCAAGTCGCAGGTCATTCGATTCTTTCCCAAGGCTGGAAGAGCGGGGAACAACCCGACAAGCCACTCACAACCACTGGGTACATTTAGTGATTGCTCCGACGCTCCGAGATTAAATTTTGCATCGTTGGGCTTTACCCTTCCGGACGATCCGGGGGAAAGAGGGGAGCGACGGGACAAGCCCAGGGGGCATTTAGTTGACCCAAATGCTGGTCAATTGGTGGTGATGCTCGTGGTTGGTACCTTGAGATTTCAAGGTTCGTGAGGCGGGAATCAGTAGCTTGGGAAAGTCTCACTTAGAGGGTCTCTTCATGACTATAATCATTGTCGGACATTATGCATCAAGAGTAAGTGTCAGCTAATCATGACCTTATAATCATCAACCATCGTACTCTGTAGTGTATGCATCCATCAATCAGGCAGCAATCGCCTATCTATCAGGCCATTCCGCCCGGCATCCGTGCCTGGGGCGCAGTTTACTCTTACTCTTAGAGATTCACATCCACATCTCTCTCTCACACACACCGACTTGACTTGACTGACTGCTTGGCATCTGAACCAGCAATTATTGAGAAATCGGCCAGCGTCGGCGGGACCAACTTTAACCACGCGCCTTTCATGGATGGTCATTGGGTGGTCGGACGATGGCTGACTGTATGGAAAATGAGGAGGAATTCGGACTGACCCGACAATGAGAATTGCTCTCGTCAGACTTTACCATCGGAGAGGGAGGGAAAAGAATTCAGGCACAGATGGACTGAGTCTCCTCAATCGAAGCAGTACATGACCACTACTGAATAGCTATGATGTGATACGAGAATCACTGATCTTCTGGAACCATACACCCACAGTGATCAGATATGATGAACAGATGAACGAATCCCATCCTCGGACTGAGATCATAGTTCCCCCTCTATCCCCTCAAACAGAACAAACGAACCGAGGCTAGATCGTTCTTCTCGAATTCCTTATCTTTCTTTCTCTCTCTTTCTTTGATTCTCTACACCTGCAGTAGTACAACACTGTCACAGCACAACTCGAGTCTCGAGTCACTTTCTCGCCACACCCCATAGGGCTAAAAGATGACCATACCGTCATAATGACAAAAAGACAAAGCGGGAAACCATTTCGACACTAACGAACCATAAACAGTAGCTTATTGCCCCCCTCCCCTCTCCCTGGTCACTGATTATGATTAATGGAGATTTAACCAACGGGTAGAATCCTCGTATCTGCCCATCACCCAAACCACAGGTACTGTAAGATGGACCCCATATCGGTGAGTCACCTGCCATGCCCATCCATCCAGTACAGCACTACAGAGTACTGTACTGTACAGAGATAGATAGCCTCGTCCATGTGGCCTAGCCCGCGTCGAGGGGGCCATAGGGACATCAGAGTCACTAGCTAGCTAGCTCGTCTACCAATAAGTTAGTTACGCCTATTGACAACTCAAGGATAATCAATCACCTTCTGCGCAGGCTCCGATAAGAATATACAGTAACTTACTCCGTAGTCAGTCAATCATCTCCGTCCCGCAAATCCCCCCTCCCTCCCCGCACGGCACACCAAACGCTCGGGCATCTCAACAACCCTTACCGACCTGACTACATAGATACTCATATCCTCAAAACTCTCACTTCTCTATCTTCCAGTACTCTGTACGGTAGATGTAGGTTCACCAGCTATCGCATTGCATGAATAGTCCCATGCACAATCCAAAATCCCAAAGCCAAAAGCCCCACTCACTCTAAACGGAAAAGAAAAAGGAAAGAAAGAAAGAAAGAAAACCATCCTACAATAAAGTAATCGACACGTCCAATTCAATCCGTCTATCAATACTAAATCGAGCCAAGGCGATCAACACTAAATAAACCGACACACCCTACCGAATTGCTGGACACCCCAGGAACGGGGACCTAAAGTACTGGTAGGTTCACGATTCATTCGCGAGGCACAGGCACAGTCCTACAATAAGGCGTCATCGGAGGCAGGTGTTCGTGTTACTGATACTACGATGGGAGGGGGTGGTAGCGTGCTCTCCTGCAGATCATCGGAGCTGCTCACATGGTCAGTTGCGCTTGAAGGGTTCGTGACAGGGTGCACACACTGGACGATCCGGAGGATTGTAACCACACGACGATGGGCGGAAGTCGCTTGGACTGTACCTGGGACATACGGCGCTTGAGATACTAATGGTGGATTAAAGTAGAAAAGTACCCTGGGGTGGGAGGGATATCACATTGTCTACAACATAAAGAAGGGACAGATGTAAGGCTACTTATCAAGCTACGGGGCATTTAGAAAGACATAGCATTGTTGCCCTCCTTTCAGAGTATCCGGTACTATATCTTCAGATACACATACATTAGTTGGGGGGCAGACCGTCATTCCCACTCGCCCTCCCCAAAGTGTATAGCCGGCAGATCTGCAAGACGTGAATGCAGTCAATCCTACCTACCACACCCCAATGTAACCAGAGAATTCTCTATACCCAGCTCACCAAGATCTTATCAGTCCGTCATCTCCATCCCACGTGGTTTTTCTTGCGACTCTTCTATTGCCCGAGACCCACACTCCCCATGTATAGTTCAACTTCAAGGGGTCGATCACTCTCTTCCCCGATGCTCTTCTCATCTCGCTGATCCATGCGGTTGGGGCATCTAATCCACTTAAAACTCGCTTTGATGACAGTGCCATATAAAACAAAACTAGCCGTCGAAGAGGTAATCGACTCCGCTACAGAACGGGAACGGTTCAACCGCCCTTTCTCTGTCCAGCAGCGCCAGGCCCTGCAGTCGATGTGTTAGATGAATGCTGAGATCTCTGGCGGCCAAGACGGGGGAGGTGACCCATACCGATGGTGGCGCTGGCATTGCGCAGTTCGATTTTTTTGCGTTCCATTTCGAGCTGTACGATTCATGTCAGACCGCCACTACTTGCGCAAGATCCACGAATGGCTGAATGACTCACCACCTTGCGTACTCGGGCAAGGGCAGCCGTGTCACCAGCCACCAGAGGCCGACAGTCGTCCACGCGGTATGGAGCCGCAATGGAAACTGCATCTGCCACAATGATCTTGGCCCCATCCCATCTCGCCGGCATGGTCCGACTGAAGGCGTCGAAGATGTCCTGCGCCTCGCGGGTCACGCCCTTACCACGACGAGCCTCGCTTTCGTGCGCTTTAGCAATAGCATTGGCCTCCCGGTTCTTCAGGGAACGTATGTCGAGAGCGTGGAGGGGTGGTACCGCGTCGGCGAAGGACGGTCCATCGGAGGCGGTGGCAGACGGGGCGAGGGAGAGGATCTGAACGGATTGTATACGCGAAATGGGGATGATGCGGTAGTCGCCAGTTTGGGACTGCTTTTCGTCGGCGGTGTCAATGGCGACTAGATTCGTGATGGGGTCGGCAGTGAAGAGGGTGCCCTCAATCGTCGACGCGACCGGGGCTGTGCTGATGCGGACACTAGGAGATGATGGTGGTATCAGCATATAGACAAATAGCACTTAGCCAGCAGCAGGCATCAAAAGTCGCTTCTGGACAACCAAATGCACACCAACACCAGGCTATACAAGCCCAAGAAGAACAGGGAGCTTTACCGTGCGCCAATGGCGTCGCTCAATGCCACTTCCAAAGGGACCATGGCGCCTGTCGCTCCCTGGCTTGTGGCTCCTGCGGTCGGTCCTTGCGCAGATGCTCTCGCTCCCACACTTGGACGTTTGTTGTCTGCCATAAGCCTGCCTCTGCTAAAGATGGAGGGTTCGAATGAGACTGTCCCACCGACGACAGCACCAAGTCCAGCAAGGGTCCACTATCGGGTGCTATGTCGACCGAGGCGAGATTGAGGTAGAACCTAATCAAGAGAGAAGGGCGGAGACACCTGTTAGAAGGACAAACTAGGTCAGCCTGGCAATCAAACTATTGTTAGGCAATGCTGGGAAATGCTGAAACCACGGTCGTTACTAACAATGACGATGGAACTTGGGCGCGGAACTGGCTGAAGTGGGACGGTGCGGGAACCGCAGTTGAAACAAAGTCGGACAAAAGAACGACAAGAAAAGGAGATGCTAAGACAGCAATGACCATACAAAATGATACCCACCCTACTTCAACCGATTGGAATGAGAGGAAGAGAGAGTTGAGCGCCTACAACGCCGCACATGTAGTGGATTGAAATAAGATAGTGAGGAAGGTTGCAGGAAGATGCAGAAAGAGGTCGGGGAGCGGCGACGTTTGGCCGACCCAATCGGGATTAGCTCAGGGCGGAGCGAGACTTCCGTTGCAGCACCAATGGATGTATGAGTCCTCACGCCATCATGACTACACTACTGGTATTTACGAGTATTTAGAAGCCCACATTGTGTTTGCCTGCATGATCCCAAAGAAAAGCTACTGATTATCAATCACACCACCACTGTAAAAGAAAAGAAAAGGGTTCATTTCATTCCATACGTTTTTGAACGTAACAGTAAGCATCTAGATACATAGTACTATGAAGCAGAATTAGGTATACTTCCTGTTCCGCTTCTTGTTTTCATCATGTCATTCCCTTCACTCAGTAAGCGCATATCGCAGACTCCCTGAGCTCAGCCCAACTGTCCCCTGCTAGACCCGTGCGAGGCTTCACGTCCAGCGTATTACATCGCGTGTTTGATTTAAACAATGTAGGTCGACGCAGAGACGTTGCCACCACGGCCGGTCCAGTTGACGTGGATGTCCTTACCCTCGGGGTAGGTCTCGCTGGCGTGCTCGGGCTTGATGCGGAAAGTGTGGGCACCGAAGTAATCACGCTGAGCCTGCAGCAGGTTGGCGGGGAGGTCCCGGGTGCGGTAGCCGTCGAAGAAGCTGAGGGCAGTGCTGAAAGCAGGGGTGGGGATACCCCAGAGAGCACCCTTGCTAACAACGTTTCTCCAGCCCTGCTGGGCGTTGTGGATGGCCTTGTTGAAGAAGTCGTCGAAGAGCAGGTTCTCAAGGTCGGGGTTCTTGCGGTAAGCGTTGGTGATGTCCTTGAGGAAGACGGAACGGATGATGCAGCCACCACGCCACATGAGGGCAATGGAGGGCTTGTTCAACTTCCAGCCGTACTCACGAGCAGCCTATTAAAATTCACGTCAGCAACTGCATACCGGACTGGATGCGGGAAGAGTCTTACCTCCTGGATGAGCATGAAGCCCTGGGCGTAGGAGATGATCTTGGAGGCATACAGGGCCTGCTCGAGGTCCTTGATGAAAGCCTGCTTGTCACCATCGAACTCGGGGGTAGGGCCCTGGAGGAGGCCGCTGGCACGGATACGCTCGTCCTTGATAGCAGACAAGCAACGAGAGAAGACGGCCTCGCCGATCAGGGTGACGGGCATGCCAAGGTCAAGAGCGTTGACGGCAGTCCACTTGCCGGTACCCTTCTGACCAGCCTTGTCAAGGATCTTCTCGACGAGGGGAGTTCCATCCTCGTCGTTGTAGTAGAGAATGTCACGGGTGATCTCAATCAGGAAGGAATCCAAGACGCCCTTGTTCCACTCAGCGAAAACATCGGCAATCTCCTTGCCCTTAAGACCAAGACCGCGCTTGAGGATATCATAAGCCTAGCGATAGATAGTATGATTAATCTCTGAACGCGACATTCCGATTATTGTTGATGACTTACCTCGCAAATGAGCTGCATGTCACCGTACTCGATACCGTTGTGGACCATCTTGACGAAGTGACCAGCGCCCTCGTCACCGACCCAGTCGCAGCAGGCCTCACCGTCGCTCTTGGCGGCGATGCTCTGGAAGACATCCTTGATGTAAGGCCAAGCCTCCTCGTTACCACCGGGCATCAGGGAGGGACCGTAGCGGGCGCCCTCCTCACCACCGGAGACACCGCTGCCGACGAAACGGATGCCCTTCTCGGCCAGGTACTTGGTGCGGCGGTTGCTGTCGGGGAAGTGGGAGTTACCACCATCGATGATGATATCACCCTCCTCGAGGTGGGGCAGAAGAGACTCAATGAACTGGTCAACGGGCTTTCCGGCCATGACCAGGAGCATGATACGACGGGGACGCTTGAGCTTGGCGCAGAACTCCTCGACGGAGTGGGCACCAACGATGGGCTTGCCTGGTTGTACACCATGATGAGTTGACTTTGCCTGAAAGATAATACGTAAATGAAACTCACCCTTAGCCTCGTTCTCCAAGAAGCGGTCGACCTTGGAGGTGGTACGGTTGTAGGCGCAGACGGTGAAGCCGTGGTCAGCAGCGTTAAGGATCAGGTTCTGACCCATAACGGCCAGACCGATGAGACCGAAATCAGCACTAGGCAAAGAACGCGCCGGAGCGCCGACATTGATGCCGGCGAGGCGGGCGCTGAAGTCAGTCGCCAGGTTCTATGTCAATAGGTGGGTAGATAGAAAAGAAAATGACGGACAAGGAGGGGATTGATCCCGACGTTTGAGGACGTAGGGGATCAATGCGACCCTCCAGACCTGCGGCCTCCTCATCGTGATGATTCACAGACGAAGGGCAATCCGAGTTCATGACAATGACCCGAAAGTCATCTCGAGGCTAGTGTGCGCTCCAAGATGGTAGCCGCATGGTGAAAGAGGATCGACCAATGCATGCAAGAAGGAATGCAATGCATGGATCATGGATGAAGCATCAAGACAGAGGAGTGGGAGGCAGAGTTACTTACACAGCTTGGTCGGCCATGATGAAATTGTGGGGGTGGGAGGGGAGGAGGAAATTAGGTATGGATTTTGGAGAAGAGAAGCAAAAGAGATGAGGTAGTTAGAAGAAGTGGGAGTGACGGAGGATATATGAGGAGAGAAGGACGAGGGACCAAGAAGGGGAAGATGGGAACGGGGCAAGCGAGGGACCGTAAGAAGGAAAGCATTGGAAGATGTCAGAGCAGGATTCACGCAATGTGGACGGGGCTTACGGAGCAGCTCTTCCGTCATGGGTGGGACGGGAGGTTGAGTTGGGTTGAGCGGGGCAATAATCGATAGAAGGGAAGAATACTAGCAAAGAGGGGAGAGAGAACACCAGTGGAGGGAGGGGGGAGCAGAGTCCTCCGGTGAGACCGGCCAGCTTCTTTTGGTAACTAGTACCTACAGATCGGATATATGAATTGATCATGAGAAAAAAAGTAAACAGAAATTAGACTACATTGCAATTTGCTGCGTCGCATCGGATTCTCTTCAATTGGCTCTACGTATCCAATTAATTAACCAGTTTGAGATGACAGTATTCGTAGATGCCATAGTCTCCATGGTGGCAGCTTGTTGTGATAATGATGATGCTCTCTCTCTCTCCCTGCTCTGATGGCGGGGCAATGGAGGGGCACAGCAACCGGCGGCGGCACTGCAGAAAATCCGCTAGAATCCGGCCTACATCGGCCCTGAAAAAGGAATTTGTCCCAGAGTAGCGCTTTCGGTGAAGCTCGTTCGGGAACGGATAAATTGGGACCGCCTTCCAAGCCCTTCTCCCCACCACCCATCCCACTCTCATCGGTTCACCCAGATGCTCAAGTAAGAAGTATGTGTACTCATACATGATCCATACGAGACCCGACAACCACTTAATCTCCCTTCATCATCATCATTCTCCCAGGAGGTAAGACCGGGATGATTAATCATCGTCATCAATTGTACTCCGTAGCTTGCCGCCAAATAGACCGGATTAGAGCGGATAACCCATCCCTCTCTCTAGGCTTAAAGCCGATCAGAACAATTCCCGCCGGAGAAATCTACTCCATTTCCGGGGACTCTGATCATCCCGCATCTGCTAATTAGTCTAAAGCTCAATGAAGCCGATGGGGGTTCTTTTCTCCGTACTGGTCAGTTCAGTAACTATGGACTGTCTGTGGTCGGCAACTGCATTTCCCAGTCAGGTTTAGGGTGGGGGTCAAGTTGCATCACATGGGTTCAATCACTTGAATCAACAATCGGTTGGGGGTTCAGAACCACCACGCAGTGTGGCTAGCCTGCGCTGAGTAAGAAGATCGGGGCCAGCCAAATCATTGACTCGCCCGCGAAGGTTCCTGGACTTCAATATCATGCAGCTCGCAGGACGGAGTATGCATGTAGTAGCATTCACCTCACTACCAGGCAATAAGCAGGTTGTCCCTCGTAAAGCTCATCCTCGTATAGACCGGATTGACTTAGTTTCCAAAGAGGAAACTCCCCGCTGATACGTAGCTACGTACTCGGGTTATTCGGTGTCAAACTTACATGCCAGTGTTGACAAGCACTTTCTCTCTCTCGAAGGAAGCTAGGCTAGCTTTAACAAAAACAATCAGACTCAAGGATACAGCAACGATGCGTTCTTGCTTTCTGCATGCATCGGTACTAGGTCACGTGCAGCCGCAGCATCTGCGGCAGCAGGGTGTAATGTCCTGTTTGCACTTTACGGCAGGCTTTGGAAGCGACCAGCGCACTTTTTCTCTTGTCGGCCGTGTCTGTTGCTTCAGGCATCGAGAACCATCTGCCAGCCCATCAACTCACACTACCCTTACTGACAACCAGATTTCCATATCATTCTCCTCCTCCTGATCAACATCTCGCGATCCCAACCAACTCTGCAACTCCCAAGTCAGCGCTACTAGCGTCTATCATCAACTATATACTCAATCCTCCAAGCTTTGTGGTCTAACTTGGGATACGGCATACGGCCTTTCACCTTCAAGCCACACATCTTCCGCACAAGGATTCGGGACCTTTTTCAGGCGTGACGTCTGGCGTATTGACTGCGACGTCAGTCAGGCCCTGAAGGTACGTGTCTGTTGCTAGTTGCTGAACAGCGCATCACACTATCCACCGTTTCTCCCTTGTACCGAACCCTCCGTTCATCATGTCCTTTCCGCCACCTCCAGGTCTTAGGCAAGCACCTTCGTCGCTCCCTGCGCGCCCACCACCACCAGCGAGCACTGCTTCGCCTGCCACCTACCAACAACCCGCATACTCGGCTGCGCCCTCGTATGCACCGCCCGGTGCAACCAGCGGATATGGCAGTCACGGGCCGTCGCGACCGGGCTACGGCGCCGCCACTGCCTTCGCACCGCGCTCGGTAGCCTCAACTCAACCCTACCGTACCAGCAGTCCTGTGGTGTCCGCTCCACCTACCTCAACCAGCGGCTATGCAACACCAACCACGACCGGCTACGGTAATTACTACCCACAACAACAACCACAAGCATCGTACCAGAGCGCCCCGACCTACTACGGCGCCCCGGCCCAGTACAATGACGGCACCTCGTATGGCCCGTCCGTGCCGCGGATCCAGAACCCCTTCCAGCCCGCCGCCGGAAGGGGCTACGGCGGCCGCCATGACTCCGGCATGGACCCGGAGACGGAAGCGCAGATTGCGCAGTGGCAGAGCGCCTACGCGAACAAGGAAGAAGTCCCGGCCCCCGGCAAGGTCCCTGGACGCCGAGATGCCGACCAGGGAATCGGGGCTGGGCCTGCATCCGGCGCGAACACACCATCCGGTGCCGCCGCCGGTGCCAACACGCCCGCGCCGATAGTGGGGGTGCCGGAGCCCGCGCCGAAGACAGTTGTCCGCTCCGGTGGTGGACAGAACTGGACCGACTCGACACTCTTGGAGTGGGATCCGGCGCACTTCCGTCTGTTCGTGGGAAACTTGGCGGGCGAGGTTACGGACGATTCCCTGCTGAAGGCGTTCGTCAAGTACACGTCGGTGCAGAAGGCGCGGGTGATCCGCGACAAGCGCACGCAGAAGAGCAAGGGCTACGGGTTTGTCAGCTTCAGCGACGGCGACGACTATTTTAAAGCGGCGAGAGAAATGCAAGGCAAGTACATTGGTTCGCATCCGGTTCTGCTCCGGCGGGCCACCACCGAGGTCCGGCCCGTGTCCAACAACAAGAATGGAAAGAAGCACGGGGGTGGAGGCGGCTCGGGTGGGGGCAGTGCTGGTGGGGGCAAGGTCAAGCATGATGGAGTCAAGAAGCATGGAAAGACCAAGGGCGGACTGAAGATTCTCGGATGATCGATGGGGTTAAGTGGACTTTGTACGCAGGCTCTCGATCAAGTAGGCAATCCGATGACGACTTATGCTACGACTGGGGTACATGAAGTTAGAAACCTGAAGCATTCTGTAACCTTCAGAATCGGGGATAGTTCAATTTGTACGCAATATACCCTTATCCTCATCCTCAATACGTCTCTACACACATGCTCAAAATATACTCGGTATTATATAAACAATTCCCCAAACTAGAACACCTAGGGTCGAAACCAGTCCACCCTTCCTAAGCCCTCGAAAAATCCAAGCAAAATCCATGGGAAAATCCAGTAACAATCCCTCTCACTTATAGACACCTCCAACCGACTCAAGCCCCTCAAGCCTTCCAGCTCATCCCTCCCCCGTCGTAGAGTCAACCATAATCCCATCAACCATTGCATCATAAGTCGTAACCACATTCAAACAACATAAACAACCAAGCCCCAATCCAGCAGGTGCATAAATATACCACATAAGATTCATGAATGACTCGACTCCAGAAACACCTTCACCAGCGAGGCGTGATAATATCAACCGAAAGAAAGAGAGTTGGTGAGGAGGGGGAAGAATCAACCACCACCGCCTTCCTCCCCACTCTCCTCATCGATGGCCCGTTTCCGGTACGCAACGCGGTTCTTCATCGTGTGGATGCCGTAGCCCGCGATGGCGAGGATGATGAACAGGACGATGATGATCACCGCGATGGCGATGTTTTCTTGCATCTTCACCCGTTATCGGTGGAGTGTAGTTGGGTTTTGGTGATTGGACGGTGAGGTCAGGTGACGTTCCAAGTTGTTGTGGATGGGGTGGTTAATTGAGGTTACAACGTCTCATGGGATCGGTGGACGTAGATCCGATGTGTAGGTAGGTAGGTAGGTAGGTAGGTAGGTAGGTGTTTATCGATCTGTGCGCACGATCTGTGGGGGACGGATCTAGATTTTGGTTCCTCAGGAATGTATGTGGATAGAGGTCAAATTATCCGGAAGATATATTGATGGTATGTATGGGTTTGGGAATCCAAGGGAGGAGAGGAAGATAGAGAAAATAGAAGGGGGGGGAGGGCTGGCATGCTTGTGGGACAACTTATAAGGTTGTCCACACACAGCCAGCCAGCCTTGAGTGACCATTGAGTGATGGAGTCAATCAGTGCCTGGGCAAGTAAGTGTTCCCCAGCCATGCTGTTTTTACTTCCTGGCCTTGTTTATTGCGGGTGGCTGGGGAAATGCGTTGATGCAGCGATGCTAAGTTGCTGCGTTGCCGGCGCTAAGGCTCGAGTTGGTCAAGCCCAAGGTCGGCGGTTGATGCTATTTCGGGCAATCAGCTTTAACAAAGTTAGCTCCAAGTTGATTGTTTGCTCTGGATAGGCTATAATCTTCGCCGGGTGGTAGATCGGGGATGTTGGGCTGCAATGTACGGAGTATTGTACATCTACATGCTGTATAGGTAGCCCAAGTTTTTCTACAGTGGAAACTCAATGTGGTTGATGAGCCTGCACAGTTTCTAGGGCTGTTGTCCACTCGGACAAAATCGATACTTCCATAATACCTCATTTGAGGTCGAACAACTCATTCAAACTAGTTCTCCGAATGAGATTGACATCCTTCTTCATCATCATCACTCTCCTCATCCTTCTTCGTCTTCACTGTCCTCCCCTTCTTCTTTCCCGCCCCATTCATCATCTCCATCAGCGTCTTCTGTCCCTTCTTCGCGCCCGATCCCTTGGCTGCCTTCTTCTCGTCCGCCTCCAGCTTCCGCATATACTGCTCCATCTGCTCTTCCCGCATCTCCTTCCCCTCGTCCGCCAATCTCGCTTCCAGAGCTCGGAACTCCTCTCCCTCCGGATCCATGCCGATCAAAGACTCGAGAAGCTCAATCTCCTTCGCCCAGACACTGGGATCGGCGACCAGCTTCCCCGCAGCCGCGGCTGGTTTCTTTGGGGCCTTCTTCTTGCCCTTCGCCTGCCCAGCCTCCCCATCCTCCCCGCCCTCATCCTTCGTTGCGGTTTTGGCTTCTGGCCGGTCGATCGGCGTCTCCAGGATCATAGGCACCCCCTCGAATCGCTTCTCATTCATAACATTATGAAATGCACGTAGTCCCAGGAATCCCGTCCCAATGTTCGCGTGCAGATCCCGTTTACTACCGCGGGGCGCTTTCGAGTCGTTAAGGTGGAGGGCCCGGAGATGTTGGATGCCAATCAAGTCCTCGAATTCCTGCATAAAGGCCGCGAAGCCGGTGGGGCTGACAAGGTCGTAGCCCGCCGCGAAACTGTGGCAGGTGTCGATGCAGATGCCAATTCGCGGGTGCAAGTCAGCAGGGATCTGGGCGAGCAGATCCTTGAATTCCGAAAGGGAGCCACCGATCGTGCTGCCGTGGCCACACATGGTTTCGAGGACCGGGGTCACGGTCGTGGTGGCGCGGAGGGCGGAGGTGAGAGCGGAGGCTAGTCGGGTGATAGCACTGGCGTGTGGGGTAGAGTTGGCAGAGCCGGGACTGTTCGCACATCATCAGTATTCGTGTTGTAGAGCTCATGTGTGCAGAGGGTACCCAGAGCTGGCTGGCTTACTGGAAGTTGTATAGTTGGATGCCCAGAGCTTCGCACCGACGGAGATCGTCGAGGAAGGAGTCGTAGGCTTGCTTGGCTTTGGCTTTGTCTTCTTGAGCCAGGTTCACAAGATAAGAGCCGTGCGGAAGGATGTGTCTGGGTTTGAGGTAAGTTGGGGGGGCAGATGACAGATAGGCGTAGGGGAGCTCACTTTGCTGCATCATACTCGTGCTCTTTACACATGGCGCGGAATTGATCTCGATGGTCATCCTGAAGGGGTGGATTGTCCCATTTCCTTTGCGACTTGAGGAAGAGAGCAAATGCGTTTCCTCTGACGTCTCGTTAGTTGATGGCCAACCAGAAGGAGACTCTGTGGGACTCACCCTATGTGCATGCTGTTGTTCACCGAGTTGAAAACGCCTGTACCAATTATTAGTACAGGATTACAATTCATAGGATAAACTGGAAGCCAACTCGACGCACCTTTGGCTGCGCTGACATGCGCGCCGACAAGCATGCGCAATCCCTGGGTCCGAGCTCTCAAGGGCACCATCTCGGCTTCTTTGGTTTTCTGCTTCCTGGAGACCTTGACCGTTTTCGATACCTTCTCCTCAGCCTCTTCCTCCTTCGCTGAATTGACGTTGTCTTCTGTTGGTGCCTTCACAGTGACCGTTGTCTCAACCTCTTCCTTCACTTCCTGCTTGACTGCGACGGCGGCGGCGGAGGCGGCTGCCTTGCCTTGACTAGCTTTGTTGTTTCTCGAAATCCCTGGACTCGCAGTTTTGGCCTCACTGCCAGTTTCCAATTTAATCGAAGTCGTAGACAATGAAGCAGCAGAAGCTCCAGCTGATTTAACGCGCTTCGACCGACGAAGTGGGGAGGTTGGTTCACAATCTTCGCCGATAAGCTTGCGTTTTTGGTCTTCCGGAGAGCGTGGTGGCGAGACGGCGACAGCGCTGGATGCTGCTTTGCGAGCACCGCGAGGAGGCATCGTACCTTTGCCTGTCAACAGCGAGTGGGATTCAACAATTATTGGATGTTATTCGAAAATCAAGTAGTCCGTTGATAGACGGTGGGTCGACCAAAACTGTCAAAATTGGCGGTTTGGCGATATGGTGACGCGGAGCGGAGCGGACTTTGCAGGGTCGAGGCCTTACTTCACTCCCTTGGAGGCAGCCAGTGGTTCTGTCAACGTAATACCACCATGATGTCAAGTGAAAAGTTTTGAGCACCTCCACATAGCTACAGATGATTGATACTTCTACATCATCTCAGAACCTTGCAAGGCAGTTGATACACACTAGAATGGAGGGCAACCAGCTAATGGCAGCTTCAATTTTACCTTTCTAGGACTAGCGTGCATGTGACCGGTTGTCAGGGAAACCAAATCCAGACTAGCGGCTGTTTATCGATAAACTCGATTTGCGTCAACTTCTTTCTGATTTGGCTCCCTTGCAGCCTGAACCGTGTCGACCATCGCCCTTCATCGCCCTCCACCCACCACCAAATCTCGACGACGACAACTATAATCACGACCCCAATACCTTGGACACGACTCTTTCGATACACATTCGAAGTGGGCGATCCTTGTCTCGTTCTTCATCGCCGCCATGGCGGCCTCAAACGATTTGATCGACTTCGATATCATCGAAAACCAGAAGGAGAACATTCAATCGCTACCAGGGGGGCGGTCTGCTCGAGAGCTAGCCCGAATTTTTAGTCCCCGAGAAATGACGGACAAGCTCGCTGTTCCGTCGCCAAATGAGACCAAAAGCGTTAACGATGCTATCAGACAAGAATATGAGGCGGAGCTGCAAGCTATTGACGAATCTGATGACCCCCTCGATGTTTATGACCGATATGTGAAATGGACGCTCAACGCCTACCCCTCCGCCCAGGCCACACCGGAATCCGGGCTTCTTCCTCTTCTCGAACGCGCCGTGAAACACTTTCTCTCTTCCGCACACTACAAAAACGACCCCCGCTACCTGCGCTTATGGCTGCAATACATCAGACTTTTCTCCGACTCGCCACGAGAAACATTCGCTTTCTTGGCCCGCCATCGTATTGGTGAGAGCCTCGCATTATTCTACGAGGAGTTTGCGGCCTGGCTGGAAGGTGCAGGGAGATGGACACAGGCAGACGAAGTTTACCACCTCGGTATCGAGCGTGAGGCTCGACCAGCAGAACGCCTGGCTCGCAAATACCGCGAGTTTCAGTATCGCTACGAACAACGGACGCAGGACAATGGTCCCTCGTCCCCGGCCTTGCCGGCCGTCCGCCCAGCCTTGGCGGCCAAGGTTGATCCTTTCGCGTCGGCTTCCCCCGCCTCGCCCGATGCCCAGGCCGAGCGCCCGGCCCCCGCCCGCAGCGCCGCCCCGAAGACGAAATCCGGCAAACCGAAGATGGCCATCTTCTCCGACGCCGACGCAGCGAGCGAGCCGGCGGTCAGCGGACCGGCGCAAGGCTGGGACAGCATCGGATCACTGCAGGATCGACGCAAGGAGAACAAGGTGGAAGCGAAGCCTTGGGCGGGAGAAACCTTGAAGGCCGGGAAGAAGCCCGTGCCGAAGGAGAAGATGACGATCTTCCGGGATGAGGTATGTGCATTTCCCGATTCTCTCTGACTTCCAGATATTTACGATCGCAGGACTAATTGGTGGCATGAACCCGGTTTGGTTTACGATTAATGTATTCAGTCAAAATCGAAAATTCAAGTCAAACAAGATATTCCAGATGTCGTGCCAGAGCACCGCGTAAGGGAAGCGATCAACCCACGTACCGGACGCCGGGAACGCGTTTTCGTCAACCTCGATGCCGTATACCCTGACTATAAGAATCCGAACCATGAAGTTAGCTTCGAGGAACTCAGAGCGATGAGGCGGGGGTGGTTGAAGAAAGACTGGCGGGTGCCCAAGGTGCCTCTCAGAGAGATTCCCGGCAATTCTAATGCCGAAATGCCCTCCGAGAATCCCCTCGAACATGGCATAGAGAACGTACTACCGGATCAATTCAGGCAGAAACTGACCGTGAAGGACAGAAACACTCATGCGCAGGAGCACAGTGAGGCAAATGCTGTCCAGGAAAACAAGACCAAGGCACGAAAAATGAAAATGCGCGAGGTCAAGCAAGAAACTCAGACAAGTAAGCGCGTGTTTCCTCGAGCCTACTGATGATTTGACGCTCAGAGACCCTAACAACCCATAGTCAAAATGAAGTTTGATTCTCCTACTGGAGGCAGCAAAGTTCGTCGGAAAAGCACTGCTGAGCCCACCATGACAATGCACACACGGGCTGCAACAGACGAGATTTATAGTATATTCAACCAACCACTGAAGGCGGAGACAGATCAAGCGGCCGAGAGTGATTTTGATGATGATGACTACACAAGCGCTGGGGAGAGCACTGTGACGGGGCATATTTCAGCTGCATCTAGCGATTTCGGCGACGACGAGACGACGACCTTCCACAAGTCATTTGACGATGATGGGTTCGAGGATAACACACGGGCGGAAAGTGTTATCGATGGTGAATGGACACAGTTCTCTGCTTGCGACGTCCCCAACGCCCACACGTCTCATTCACTCGTTGACGAACACTCCTCCTATGACGATAGAGAGAACGAGATTTTTGATGAGAATGCTGGTATCGAGCAACCTGAGAGGCAACGATTTGTCCCAGAGATGCCCGAAGATTATGTTGCTCCCTACGGCACCTACCGGGATCCTGCGATGGTAGCTCAGAACCGCTTGCCTTTCATGACGCCGATCGTTGAGCAGACAGAGTACTCTATTTCAATGACAGCAGCGAGGGCCCAGATGTATAACGCAAAGACACCCTCCAAACCGCAGATGGGGAACCTCTTGTCAAGTCCGCTACTTGCTACCAGCACCCCCCACCACGAGGACCACTTCGCCGATATCCCCGAGGATGTGACCATCTGTCCAAATGTGGACGAAGTACGATCTAGCATGAGACTCACGCCTCTGAGTGAGAGCATGCGACAAGAGCCGGTTATCAAGCAGCTGCAATGCAGTCCCACGAACAAAGACGTTCGTAACACCATTCTTCATTCCTTGCAGCCGCCTTTGGCCTCCTACTCAGGCTATCACAACCACCCACAACTGATGACCCACTACGGCTCCGAAGTCCAGAGATTCTTTAAAGCGACTAGCAAGCGTGGGAAGAGCGGGGACGAGGCGGCGTTTGACTTGCCCATCCTCGAACTACCAGGTGCTGACAGAAGTTATATCATCCGACGAGAACTTGGTGCCGGAGCTTATGCCCCCGTCTACTTCGCCGAGAGCATCGAAGGCCTACCGTCTGACTCAGAGAGCGAATCGACAGGCAATTCGAGCAGAGATTCCCGCAGCAGAACCGTTTCAAGCTACAACGCCCCACGCCATGGATTCGAAGCCATCAAATTGGAGGTTGGCCCACCGAGTGAATGGGAGTTCTACATGATTCGCATGGCGCACGACCGCTTGACCCGGAACCCTGAGCTCTCTCGCGCCACCGACAGTATCATCCGGGCTCATGAGCTTCATGTCTACCGGAACGAGAGTATCTTGGTGGAAGACTATCGTGGTCAGGGCACGATTTTGGACCTGGTCAACCTCATCCGCAGCGAACCAATTTCGCCAACCACCAACAGTGAGGGTGGAATGGACGAGGTGCTGGCCATGTTCTTCACCGTCGAGCTATTCCGCACCGTTGAAGCTCTGCATGCAAGTGGGATCATCCACGGCGACATCAAAGCCGACAACTGTCTTGTTCGCCTCGACGACAAGCCTGCCCTGCCTCCCTCCCTGATCGACCTAGACAACGACTACGCCGACCCGCGCGAGGTGCACTATTCCCCGCGGGGTCACCACGGCTGGTGCAACAAGGGCCTCTCGCTGATCGACTTCGGCCGCGGCATTGACATGCACGCCTTCTCCCCGGCCGTCCAATTCCTCGCCGACTGGGAAATCAAGAGCCACGAGTGCAACGAGATTCGCGAATCGCGGCCCTGGACCCACCAGATCGACCTCTACGGCCTGGCCGGCACCATCCACGTCATGCTGTTCGGCAAGTACATCGAGTCGATGCCCGTCCGCCGCAGCGAGGGGTTTTCGGCGGGTGGTACTGACTCGGACCAGCCCGAGCCTTCCTCCTCGGCCACCACCCGCACCTACCGCATCCGCGAATCCCTGAAGAGATACTGGGAGCGCGACATCTGGACCGACGTCTTTGACCTCCTGCTCAACCCGGCCGCCGAGCGCTGGGCCCAGGTCGAGCGCGCGAACCGGGACCCCGCTGCCGCCGGCGTCGCGGAAGACGGGACCGGTCCTGGCCCTGCACCGATCCTCCCCGTGACCCACTCGATGAAACTGGTGCGGGAGCGCATGGAGGCCTGGCTGCTGGGGAACGCCGAGAAGAAGGGCCTCGGCTTGCAGCTCCGCAAGCTGGAGGCGATCTTCGCCGAGCGCAAGAAGAGATTGGAGAAGGTCTAGGGTCTACCCTCCTGCGGTTCTGCTCTATTCTTTCTTTGGTTGTGATATGTCGCATGATCTGAACACATCCCTCAACCTTTAGTTTATACCCCCCCTTTTCATGCTTTTGGGATTTGCAGCGTTGGCGTTCTGAGGTGGGATTGTGTTTCTCGGTTAGATTGCCTTTTCTATTCTGGTACTAAGGTTTTGTTCCTTGTCGGTGGGATAGTGCTACACATCTCAATAATTCGTACAAATGTTACCATCCTCTGGGATAGTGCTACACATCTCAATAATTCTTACAAATGTTACCATCCTCAACAGTATTCTACGTATTCGAACCCCAGAGTTTATTCGAATCAATGGATTGAGAAAAGTAGAATAGTTATGTGTATCCTTCGCAGGAAAACAGCCATAACTCAATTTGAAGTGCAGAAAATCTCTAGAGATAGATAGAAAAGAAAAAGGTGGACATTCAGAAGAACCAGACAGACAATCTTCAGCTTACACTCGAAAAGAGAAACAAGACGAAGAAGGAGACTGAGACTTTCACCGACTGTCGCACACGCGAGATAGAAAAGAAATAGAGTTGAAGAAAAACACCGCTAGAACAACAGATAATGGGGCCATCTTCGCTTGCTTTGCTTTCCATGTATTGTACTGTGTAAAGACACAAATCATCCCAAGCAGGAAGAGTCAAATTTGATGCAGCATTGATCGTTTCATCTATCGCAACACAAAATAATCATTTCAGTCAATAGCGCGTCTCTCCGTTCCAATCGTCGTCGTGCATTCCCTCTGAATACACGCGGTTTCGTTGTCGTGGCAAAAAAAGAAGTAGATAGATCAGATCGCACAGGAAGTCGATGGTCGATGAGTTGGTTGCTGGGGTTGGTGGTGATGAGATAATATTGGAAAATGATATGGAAGAAAAAAAAGTAGGGAATGTTCAAAGAG
The DNA here is from genome assembly GCF_001890905.1 of Aspergillus aculeatus ATCC 16872. Taxonomy (NCBI): domain Eukaryota; kingdom Fungi; phylum Ascomycota; class Eurotiomycetes; order Eurotiales; family Aspergillaceae; genus Aspergillus; species Aspergillus aculeatus. The sequence goes on from NW_017962979.1 coordinate 1,846,670, forward strand.
TGAACCGCAAGGGAGCTGTTAGCTGATCGTAGCTGGTTAGTTGCCCTACTTGGCAGTTGGAATTGGTGATGAGTAGATCTTTCAGGGAATGAATGTGGTTAGGTAGGTTGAGATTGCGGGGACAAGAAGGAAAAGAACGAGTGTATTTGACCGTCAAACAGCGTTAAGGAGAGACCTGCATGGTGGCATGAGGCTTGATGCCAATGAAGTTGTCGGAGCTCTCGGTGGATGTGCAATGCTGCAATATTCAAAGAGCTAAGTCCAAATAGGAAAACAACGATCGATTTCTGTCGGTTTGATTCGTTTTAGCCAATTCGGCTGGTACACCATAGTCCTCGGTCCTGAGCATAACAGATTGGTGGATGCTGCTGGAACAACGCACATGGATGCACTTGAGTTAATGTTGTTTTTCGGTTTTCAAATTTTGCCAGTGTTGAAAAACTTTCAACATGCGGAACTCTAGGAGTTCAAGGTAAGGTCATAAGATTCGTCAATGCCGTTTCTGTCATTATTCTTTGATCCAAAGCGATCAAATTCGCAACAAGTCGTCCAGGTCATTAGTGAGGCAACAAGCGCCAGCATCACCGCCTTGAATAGGGCATATTGAGGATTTGTCTGCGAATTCGTTCCGCATCCGATATACCTTCTTCTGTCGGGTCAAATGGGAGTGGGTTGGTGATCTCTGGTTCCTTACGTGGGGTGCCAGAAACGCCCGGTCTGAACTGCGGGAGCAATCCACTTGCGAACGGGTCGGAGAGGGACGGTGCATGTCGGACGAACCGAGGCGAGGGTTCGGGCCTTTTGGCGGCCTCAACCTTGAAAGGTGAGCCCAAGCGCTTGATGCTGTCTCCAACCAAATTGAGAAGTGGATTGACGGGCTTCTCCACGAGGCTATCCTCATTGCGAGTTGTTGATGACGGGGGAGAAAATAGCTGATCAATGCCCCTAGGGTTCACCGCACTCATTGTCGCTCCACGGTTACGGATCCGAATCCGACGTTGGTCCATGTCGTTCAGCTTTCCTTGGCGGACAAGCTCCTCTAACTGGTTCCGTGTATCTTGTTCTACAGGAGTTTCTGCGGCAGGCGCATTGCTGGCGATAGTGGCGTCGTGCTCAGCAGCGGGGAACACAGGTGGGGAGCGTAGCCGGGAACCCGTGACGTGGATCGTATCTCTTCGATTCCTGGGTGTATGGCGCTGGGATCGTTTTCTTGAGCTATGAGGACCCCATGTATTGTATGTAAATGGGGATCCGAGGCGAGGTATGCTCTCCTGCTCATTTACGTTCGCATGAGTTCGCGCAAGTGGTTCTATGGGTGCTAGCTGCGCAACCCCTGATATGGGGGTGTTGAACCACTCATCATTCTTCTCCGGCAAAGAGGAATTTTCCGCCGTGAGTTGAGCGAGTGGTCCATGGGTTGAGCTGGCGGCAAGTGACACGCCCAGGTCGCGTGTTGCATACGCTGTTGAGCTGTTGCTGTAGCCATCAGCCTGAGAGGCTTCTTGTGAGGCCCGTGTGAACAAATCGTAGAATGGTGTAGGGCTCTTGGACTGCATCATCCGCTGATAATGTGGCGCGATACAGAACTTCTTTCGGCAGAGGAGCTTGAGCCTTCGCCGGGTTGACGCCTCCGACTTGGGCCAGAGTGGTCTTGCGGCATCGGTCTTAGGGGTCGGGGTTTTGTCTCCGCCCGAACGTGACTGAAGTATGGCGAACGGAAATTGCTTGTCCAGTCTAAAGCGACGTTTCTCCCAGGCCCGCTTTGCGTCACGTGCAATTCGATGAGTGACACCCAGGGGCGGAATACTGCCGGGGGTCATCTTGAAGGGAGTGATTGTAGGATCCTGAAGATACAACTGATAAGTATTCCAAAGATGATTATCCATATCGATTGTCCAGCGCTCCTTTGCTGGGAAAGCCCGCGGTTTGTTCTTGAGAGCAGCACGCATCGATGGCGTCTCGGTAACATGCTTGGGGGGTAATTCGAGATGGAAAAATGGATCGTACGAATCGCTTTCCATGCTCGTACAGCTTCCACCCGCCGAGCGTCGCGACCCGAATGTTTCGATAGATGAGACGGAAGAATCCGATGCTTGCGAACAGGCGGATCCAGGTCGCTGAATGTTTTCTCCAAGAGTACGAGCATCTTCGGAAGACCAGCGCTCGGGGGATTGATTGTCAAGATTCGGGCGGATTTGAGCTGGAGGGGTCTTCAGGGCTACTTTGTCCCGAGGGGGCGCTAGAAAGCGGTCATCCCGTGACGAAATTGTCGGGCCTCCATTGACTACAAAAGCATCATGGGGCGTGGGAAATTCGATGGAGGGGAGAGGGATATCGGAGGGGGTTGGATAAGCCGTGCTGAGGTCATACTCGGCTTGCGCAAAGACGTTGGTTCCGGAGCGAACACGAGATCGGCGAAGGCGACAGCTGGAATGACGAGGCGGCGCCGGCGGGACATCTAGGTGCGCTGGGATGCGCTCGGGTGTCCTCGGCTCCCCTATGCTGGTGGACGGGAAAGTGAAATTCTTGGGCAGCGTGCGCGAAAGGCCCAGCTGTCGAGACTCCATGGTAGACAGGTGACAGTCTCGCACAGTGGTAATTGGTGACAGGCTGGGTCGCGACGACGTGATCCGGAGAATTAATACGTACTCTTAGCAATAACACTTTCTCTGACACTATAACATGTCGCTCGTCTGTGGAAATGTTATGCGCAGGAAACGAGATATCCTCAGCAGGAGTCAAAGCGCTAACGGGGAGATTATAGATGCCGCGCAGTGTACGCGATCCCAATTGATCGCGCTGGAACTCAATCGTGGTCGATAATCCTGCGGGAGCCGGACAGCCAGGTTCTGACGGTATCCAAAATGAAGGATAGAGCAAAGAAAATCGTTCTCGCTAGTAGTTGGACGTCTTGAGTCAGGCTTCAGGGAGATGAACTAAGCGCGCTGGGGGGGCGGGGGGTTCGGGGTCGGCGGAGGGTCGTAAATCGTAACAGTAGATGAGTAAGAAAAGGAAAACAAGGTGCGTCAAGGTGTGAGTGGTCGGTTAAGAGTTGTGAGGACAGTGATGTGAGGCGCGAAGGTGTGGAATGTAACGATGCGCTGGAATTGAGACAGAATCACATTGAATTGTAGCCGCGCTCCATTGCCCGATCGTCGATTTACTTGAAGTATGGGGAAGAGGCGGACATTGACCACACGAACCCGAAACCAACAAAACACGAAGGAAACAAAGAGGAGAGAAAAGAAAAGGAGGAAAGGGATAGTCAAGGACGAGCGACAGGCTCTATCGGAGAATAAAGGAAAAAAATAAGAGGAACACGTAGCTGTATAGAGGAAAAAGGGAAGGGTGGGGAGAGAAGGAAGTGAATGGGGGAGAGGAAGAGAGAGAGGGCGGAAGTGAGAGGGGAGAGAAGGCAAGGAAGGAAGGAAACTAACTAACTGGTAAGACCGGTGGTAACTTGGTAAGTTAAGGAATAAGGGAGAGACAGCCGAGGACAGAAGCGGTAGCCGCCCGTACAGTACCCTTGGGTTGGTCGGGTTTGGCGGACTGCTACCACTGAGTTAACCACTGTAAGTTGACCACTGTAAGTTAAGCTAACAGTGGAGTTCCTCCCACCACGTCAAGTCCCTCCCTCTTTTAGGCTCCGGGAGAGAAGCTCGATCCTCTCCTTGCCCCGTTCCATGGATGCCACACGGACAGACATGCAATGAATGCTATGACCATCACATCCCTCATGTCATGTCATCGATCTAGTGATTTCCTGCCTGGTTTTTTTTCTATTTCACGATATGTACCCAGACCAGAATAAGAAGGAAAATGAGACGAAAAAAATAAAAGTAATAAGAAAAAAATTGACAATCAAAACCAAAGAAGGACAAGAAAAGTCGCTCATCACATTGCCTCTGGAATGCGGAGAATTGATATGTTGGACATGCTCGTGTGAGCCACTCAGCGACAGGAATACTATATTATGCTGACCCCCTTTTTCCCCTTTCTTCCTTTTCCCTCTTGGGTCATGATTGTTATTCTGTCTTGTTCTTCTCTCTAGTAATTTCGCGTCTGCATTACTTTTCCTGCTTTTCTTTCTTCACAATTTGCGGGGCAGTCTCATTCTGACTTCTAACTTGGTGACTTAATTGTCAGTGTGCTCGAGAACGAGACCGTCATTACCTGCGTCAGAGGAATCAAAATAATGCTGGATATAGATTGATAGTGAGCGAGGAAGATCCGCCTCACCGCGTTGCCCAACCCATCCCTCGGAACGGGCAGAGAAAAATACAAAAGAAATGTGCGCCTGCAGTGCCTGGTCGAACAAATGACAATTCCGCTCGGATGGGGCAAATCGTTGTTGGCCGCCCCCACTAAGAAAAGTGTACACTGTACAGTATACTGTTCCTTAACAAATTAGCAGACTAGTAGACTAGTAGTTTAGTGGTGACTCTAGTCGAGGTACCTTTGCACGGGCTGGGCTGATATCGATCGGGCCATGCCCAAGAATTAATTTCCCCATTACTTTATTCGCAACATTGCTCGTCCTCGACCCTGCAAGGGTGTCTGTCTCGGTGTGATGCCGTGAGCAGGCTTGGGTTTCCCACTGTCAGGGTGCAGGGTGCAGTGTGGCCCGTACGTGGCTGCTACTGGTGAGTCGTAGCAGCAGTGGTAATCTCGTTGTACTACCAAGTAGTATCTGGCTCCTCCATGTTTTCTACTCCTTCTGCCGCCTTCTAGGTGATGTGATGACAAGCTTCACGGTCCAGAAGACAGACTCACGAGGGGTAGTAATTATCAGCGGGTCCTCCCTCCTCCATTGGATCGACAAACCGTGCTTGCTTGGATCCCGCCAGAGACCGAAATAGCAGTCTCGACTTCATCCTAGTCTACTTACTCCCTAGTGTGGTAGAAAATTCGGGTGGCTGGGAAGGTATTTTGTTGGCCTTGGGGTGGTAGGCAATTGCTGCTGCTCGAGGAAATTATTTCGCCTCGAGGCCTGAGGAAGGATAGAGGACTCGAGACTCGAGAACTGTGTCTGTGTCTGTGTGTTGACGGGGAGAGGGGGAGAGCGAGGGAGAGCGAGTTGGCGAACACTCTCCCCGAAGGCGAGGACCCCAGTCTCCTGCAGAGGCATTCCCCACCGTCAGGCCAAACGAACCCCCAATGCACTGGGCGTGCATTAGCGACCCCAACCAACAGCCAGTAGCATGGCGGCGGTCGAAATTGTGATCAAGCACTAGTTTGGATGGCATGGTTCGAAAGGATGAGTCGGTGGCAGTGAGCGAGGAGACACCGGTAGTAGATTCTTCTAGTCTTCTCTTCCTTGTACTGTACCGTTTGTACCACAAGACGAACCCTTACCTGAAACCACCATGTAATCTATAAAACTTTCCAAGCAATGTATGTGTAATTTATCTGTATTGCACATGGGTAGTGCCATTCTGTGCGCCGGAAACACATAAAAACATCAACTATCATCCTATTGCTTTAGATACATATATCATGAAGGTTTGATGTGAAGGAAAGAGACTTGTAACTATGTTGCCCATAAACTCCTTAAACATATATCCAACTTAGAAACTACATTGTGCTGCAGTGCAGAATCAGATTACACTGCCTGGCAAGCTTCTCTCCCTTTTACTTAAAAGCTTGTTGCTGAGCCGAAGTGTTTTACAAAGGGAATCTCGCGAACATCTGTAGTGGCCTTTGATCGGGCTTCTATATACCCCCTGTCAAAACATGTTTAGGCTTTCGGCGAAGAGAAGGAAAGTAAGGATTGTTGACCAGGTTTACAAATTATGCCATGACTACCAAATATGGCAGATCATATTTGAACCGAGCTCAAACTCAAGTCGATTTAGTTTGACTACTGATGAGCGCCGTATAACTCAAGACTTATTGAAATTCTACACTCCAAGTCCTATAAAGGTGTCAGTTCCCACGAGGAGATGGACAATTCCGGATAACGTCTGAAATCTCCCTCCCGAGACTCGGCTTTGTCGGAATCAATTTATCCTGCCTCCCCCGAAATCAACAATGCAAAGATCATTATCGGTGTTAACTAGTATATTATCTGGCTTTGCATCATCTCAAATGATTTCTGCGGCATGTAGTCTTCGCATTATATTTTGAAGCTGATCTGTCCACTTCTTCCAAATATGTCTAGAAGTAGCATTCATGTCGATATTCGCCAAGTACTGTAATGCTCGATGTATTCAAGCAAAAGTCTTAAAATTCTGGTATTAGTATGATCTTTCTGGCCTTGCACCATTTCGTGTAGGATCGGGATATATACAACATCACAAAGACTTCTGGATCTGATCTGAACTAATGCAAGTATCTTATACTCAACTTGCTTACTGCAGTAAGTGGGGTTAAAGAATCGAATCGCACCAATCCAATTGAGATCTTTTTAGGCCGTTGAGGAAGATCTTCCTCTATCTCGTCCGGTAACAATATGACTCTCCAAGCTTCGACCAAGACAATTTCACGTTCTATAACAGCAGTTGATAGATCAGCCCCCGGGGCAGCTTATTCTATAAGCGGCTGATTTTAGAACTTCCTATTTAGAGTCTGTCGAGTAAGATTTAAGATTTATATGTCGAACCAATCCTGCAGAGTTCGCACTTGAGGTTTTTGCTTCTCTAAAGATAAGAGCTTTATAACAGAATTGTATTTAGAAATGAAGCAGATTTCTTTTATTAGATTCTTCTTAACGCTCTCTTCTTTATTACTCTGCTTCACTGCAGTATTATACGAGTGCAATTTGTACAAAAGAGCCAAGTACTATATTGTGGTTTTCAAATTATCTTGACATTTTTCTGCAAAAACTGTGATGTGAAATCGCATGCTATAGCATAGTATTGTTAACTCAGTATTAGTGCCCGCGCCGCGGAAGAACTCGAGCATAGTATATGCTAATAAACCTCTTCATATCTAGTAGCTTAGCATCTAAGTTATGGCAATCGATTCGAAAGGTAACTATACATCGAAGCCAATATCAATCTGACAGTAAATGTCCAAGCGACGATGGACGAAAGTGACATCGCTATCCTACCAAGATAGTTAGATTCCATGTGCGAACAACCACGATGCGCTCAAGTGGCGATGTCTGTGGAGTTCTTGTCAACTTTCAATACTTGGAGGAAAGTGAGACTGCTGCAAATGCAACTAATATGGAGATACACATTCCCTTATACAGCAGAGGAAGTTATAACCATGAAGTATGCAGGCAATGCAGAGCAGCAAAATCATAGATCAAAGGTAAGCTAGTTGGTGTATGTACTGTACCTTACAAAGGTGATATGAGCTGTAATTATGTTGATGTTGTCAAATTATATGACCCGACCTGGTATTCTTGCTGTATGTAACTAAGGCATCTTACTAACCTTAGAGGAACTAGTTGTCTCAAGCACAGGACCTATACCCGATTGAGCTTATCTGCATCTTCCGACGCGTGCCGAGGTGGGGTAGACGCGACCTTACCGCGTGATCGACGCGTATCCGCGCGTCTGTGTAACAGAACGTTTATGACTTGCTTTCCACCACTCGCAACGTGCCAGTCTCAGTACCTCAGTACGGAGGTTACCATCTTACGCAGTACCGCCAGGGTCTCAGTCCCTGACTAATAGACCAACTAACCCTCATAAATAAATACTGGGTAGCATTCACACCACTTCAACATCCCGAATACTTGATTCTCAAGCTCCAACTTGTTGAACACCAAAATAGAAACTGCGTAAAAAAGCAGGTGGCTGGGGCTGGAGCACTTCGGTCCAGGAACAAGGAAGAGAGTCCACCAGAGAGTCTACGGAAGACTATTCTTAGACACCGCTACTATGATATCCACGCTAAGTGCTAAGTGACATAGAAATTATTATGAAGATATGAACGGACTACGTACTAAAAAGTGGAAGTGGGGGACCCCCCCCCCCCCCCACTAGAATCAAAGCAGACTTTCAGGAACCAAGAGCAGCGCGAACCTGGGTCGGGTCCAGATCTAATCCAGACACTGCTCCCCATGGATCAAACAACAGTTACCAGAAGTTGTCGTTGTTGGGATCTGCTTGAGTTTGGTTCTTCTAAAGATTTATTGACTGACTCTCCTTCCCGCAAACCATCATAGGACACATAGAACTCCGCATACTATCCAATTACTAGGCAGACAGAAGAGGATATATAAACATAAGCACGAAACCTCTATCTATCTAATCCCTGTCGATGCTCTGATAATCCTGCCTGCACCCTTGATCCATTAAGCTTATCAGCCCTCGTCTCTCCTGCATGCACTGAGTACTCGAGTATGTGCTATTGTACTGTACACAACGCTTTATATTAGATACCTACGCACAGTACTCTGCACCCCATCCCTAGGCAGTCAACCCTTGACAGGTGATCCCAAGGATCGTGTATGTGCATATCACGCACACGTCAACAGGTCCTATACTAAATGTTGATTCTCCAAAACTACCACCTCGCAATGCCATCCCCGTCCACCCTGGCAGTCGACCATTATATCCTATCTCCGTGACTACGACAACCTTTACCGGAGTGTTTTCTACCCACCTCCTGTGTGCTCAGTTTATCGCCCTGAGTCCAGTCCAGTACGGGACAGGACATGTACTGTACATGCGAGTGCATACATCGAACCAACAGCCACCACCACAACCCCGATCATTCCCATCCGACATCCCGAGGAAAACAACCCACGGGCCAACTGCTCAGCTATCCTAATCATGCACGCATCCCACAGAAGCCTCAGACCTCGGTAACTAAACCTCTCCAGCAAGCCCCCACCTTCCTTCATCGAGTATATATCTCAGAAAATCGAATCGCCTATGCTAGCGATGTAATTCCCAGTGTACCCGCATTCTCGGTCCGGCGGAGTCGAGGTATGTAGCAGCTGCACGGCAGTCCCGGTAGAGGGGTTGCTGTACACTGAGCTCATCCAAATCATCCCGGAACACACGCAATATCAATATGAAGTGATTTCCCCCTTTTGCTCTCGTTACCCACGTCATGAGTGACCACCCCCCCCCCCGCCGAAGTTCCACAAGCGGATTCTTGTTGCATTGCAGGGGTGGAGGCGAAGGAGAAGTTTGCCGCATGATTTACTGGATCCTGCTTGATGGTCCACTAGTTATCCCTTGCCTTAGGTGGGTTTCACTTCTTATCTTGGATATGGATGAACTTGCGTCATAACGGTGTTATGTGTGAGAGTTTGTGCCGGCTGCTACTGCAGTCCTGCAGAGCAACCGAAACAGAAGAGACATGTTTGTTGTCTTCGATGTTTGTACAGTACATGTGTTAATTTCTGCGGTGGATAGCGTTCAAGTTCCTGTTCTAACCAACAACCACAAGAGTCAACCCCTAGACCCTACTCCAACCTCGAGAGATCCACCTCCGGCTCCCGAGACCTGAACAACAACCGGACGGTCGGGTCGCAGATCGACTCCGTCCCATGCATGAAGTTCGGCGGTCGCCCGGTGCGATCCTCGAACTTCCAGTCGTAGCGCATCAGCAGATGCACGAGCAGGATCTTGATCTCGTTCGCCGCGAAAAACCGTCCGGGGCACGCGTGCATCCCGTGGCCGAAGGCGTAGTGCTCCGCGCTCGTCGTCACGAACTGGAACCGGTGCTCGTTGCCGGGGGATTGTCGCCACTTGTAGAAGCGCAGGCCGTCGTAGACATCCGGGGAGGTGTAGATGGACGCGTCCTCGAAGATGTGGGCGGAGACCAGCATGCTTGCGCCCTTGGGGATGCGGGTGCCGTCGGAAAGGGAGACCTCTTTCGTGGCGAGGCGGTTGAGGAAGGCTGGTGGATGTTATGGTTAGCATGATATGTATTATTGGAAGGGGTTGTGGTGTTTGGCTATTTACCAATTCCGGCGGCGTTCATTCGCTGGCTTTCCTTCAGCACGCTGTCCATTTTCTTCATCTTCGTGAGGCTGGTCTTCTTCAGAGAGCCGCTGTCTTCGGTAATAACCGTCTGGATCTCGTCGCGGAGTATCTGGATATATTCGGGGTAGGCCGTCAGGTCGTACATCACGTTGGTCAGGAGGTTGGACGTCGTGTGGATGGCGGCCAGAGTAAGGCCCATTTGCGCCTGCGCCACGTTCAACGGACGTCCGTCTGCAAGCTCATGAAACCAGTCCAGTGTATCCTCGTGGCTTCGGGGCGGGTTCTCTGCGGGGAGCCGCCCCTCTCGAATGAGTCTTCGCCTTTCCATCTCTTTGTTGACGATCGCGGACCCAATCTTCACATGTTTGCGCACCCCCTGGACGGTGGGTATGAACCAGTGCACTAACGGTTGAAGAATCGATGGCCAAGCTCGAAGATCGCGCGCACCCACGAAGGCGTCGATGGTGAAGTTGACGGAGACATTCAGCCACTGTTCGTCGCGACAAATTTTCTCACCCAGAAACACGAGGGTAGATAACCGTGCAACGATGTATGGGATCTCCATGGCGAAGCTGACCGGAGTCCATGCTGTGTGCCACCATGGTCAGTGTTGAGCAGTCCGTCTGAGAGGGGGAGCACATACCATCACTTTTGGGAAACTTTTCTCGCAGCACGGCGCTAGTTTCCTTCGATAAAGGGCTCACGAGTTGACCTGAAATATCTTCTAGCGGTGCCACATGCCGACTTGGAGCATCACTTACCGAGAGAGTGGGTCAGACGCTTGTTGATCACATCTATTTGAACCGGCTCTACCTTCTCGAAGACCTCGAAGCCGGGAATTTTAGATCCAAAGAAAAACTGCTCGGATATGACTTAGATCGGCTGGGCCAATGCTATACCATAAGGGTAGAGACTACCTTCTTGTTCGCTTCGTCGAAGCTGAGATGCGGGTGGTTCTTGACCTCATCCACAAGGCTGGGGTGGAGCACGACGGTTGGATCGGAGGCTGCGACCAGTTGAAAGACCTTTCTGCCCTATATCGAGTCCCTTTTAGCGCATGGTACAAGGCAGCTGTGAGAGCTCTACCCTATTTGTCCTGGGCTGAGCAATGCACGAACCTGGCTGAACCCCTCCGCGAAGAGCTCCTTAGCGGATGTCACGAATCGCTGCTTAGCCTTGCTGTTCGAGAGCTCCCATCTGCTTTTCCCGATCAGGGGAATGTTTTTGTAAGGAAAGCCTTCAGTGGACTCCTGAGAAATTCTCAACACAAAGACCAAGAGAAAGGCCACGACTGCGCCTTGCAGCAGATTGTAGCTTTCCAGCTGCTCGATGATGAAAGCCATTGTTGACTGGCTGAGTGACTGACATTTGACAAAACGAGGGGGAGCGACGAGGTTTTAAATATGAGGATACTTCGGGTTGACATATCTTCCTCGAGCACCGATCTCAAGCCTTCTTGGTAGCCTGGGCAGGCTGCTTGCCAATCGTGTGTCGTTCACTGATTCCATCGCCAGCAGCCCGTCGATAGGGTGTCAGACTCGGATGCGAAAGCTTCAAAGTTACCGTGAGCCCTGTCTAGGACTGGATCCACTCGATACGCCGAATACGTTGAAGGCCTCGAGCCAATCTGGATCCTATACCGTTGAAATGACGAGTCAGCGATTGGTCGCTGATTGGAGCACGACAGATGAGCTATGGTAGATCGGATAAAAGACTGACAGGCGCTGGTAAGTTTGCTGCCTGCGAAGCCTAAATTTGTTCCAAAGATGCGATAAATTTCGATGATAGGCGCGGGGATTACCTAGCAGGGCAAATTGGATGTGCGGCGGTTGAAGATCCTCGACCCCGACAATGGTTAATTTGTGTTGGAGTAGAAATTTGACTTTTGGATGTGGACGATGTGGACTGAAATATCAGGAATCGAGGCTCGATAATTGGACACAACGAAGAAGGTCCTAGAGTGTGAGGTCTATTAGACGAGGTTTCAACAGTAGGAAAGTCACTGTAGGTATGGAGGTAGGTACCTGATCGTTAGGATAACTAGGAGAAAAGCGGGTCTGGCCGTCTTTAGTTATATTGAATTGGTCCCATGCTATGCTATTTGTCCGCTCGTGTGGAGAGGTAGTTCAGTGTGGATCCGTCCATGGATGGATCCAGCCTGGAGGATGAAGGGAACGTGCAATGTGGTCGATCATCGTACTCGAATACGCCCGCGGCTGCTCAGCTTTTCACTCAGCTCCTTTCCGTCCCGCCGTCTTTTTCTTCCCAAATACACTGACTACACTGGCTACACTGGCCACACTGGCTACACTGGCGCAGACACGGCACAAGAATCCGAGATTAAAAGCCTAGAGCCTTCGCCTAACCTAGAGTAACTACATGAGAATTTACTAATTATTCTAAGGACCTGACAGTAATTGCCCGATGTCAGCAACAACGCCAAGCTTGAAACTTCCTCACGAACTGACTAGTGGGACGGGCTTCATGGAGGAGCAGTGGGTGCTGTCATCTCTTCCCTACTCCAAGCATGAACACACAAGGCCATGATTTATCTCTGACTCTCTCAGACTGGCACTCCCGCGCGAGGGCACTTCTTCCGATGCTTGCAGCTTAAAAGAAACACCTTATCCGAATGGACTGAACTGTATGTTCGTTGGTCGGGATGATCATCTACTGCCCTCACCTGTTGGTCCCGGCAGGTGGAGGGGACATCATGGAGCCGACGTTCAATGCAACACCACAAACCGAGGCGAACCCCGCGTCGTCCACGCAATCAATATACGTATGAAATTACAGGCACCAACTTGGCAGCTGAGTATAAAGATGATCCAAGATCGACTCTCACCAGCAACTTAGGGGTAGCATAACTCTTAACAGATCTTCTTTGCCATTTATACTCTCCCGAATCGCACCTTCAGACTGAATCATGGCATCTCTATCGCTCAGGCAGTTTCTCGAGTACATTCGGGCCTTCAATGCCAAAGACTACCGGAAACAACACTCCTTCTACCACCCAGATGTCCGTCTTGTCATTCCCGACCCGGAGGTGGGAACCCTCGTGGGGTCCGAAGGCATCATGAATCACTATGCTGTACTTCATGCCACCGCGGAGGAGACCGTCGTCCCCATACTGGTCATGGTTGACCAAGGGCACATTTTCTTCGTGATGGAGACATATTTTCGCTACTGCCAGGCCACAGACCGCGCTGTCCACGGGTACAAGGCACAAGCCGGAGATGTGATCAAGGTCACCGTGTGGGCACTGTACGACATGGACGGTGGAAAGATGAAGCACATTACTTGCAACGGGCTCCACCATGAATTCCTTGGCACGGCGGATGTGAATCAACGGATCAACGAGAGCTGGAGTCGAGCAGACAGTACGGTCAAGCGTTGCTGGGGCTCTGCTTCGCTGCTCTAGAAAGTATTCGTACTCCGACTAGAATACTGGACATCATACTCATACATCGTTCATTATCTATCAGTACACTTCCCACCATAGTATACACATCATCAACCCACAACCTCCAAACCACAAACGCACCAAGATCACGACCCACAAACCAACCCTTCCCTCTGATAATCGCGAAACACATCCTCCGGCGACCCTTCCGCCGTGCCCAACCTCTGAAACCCTTTACGCATCGACTCTTTCCCATCTTTCTTCTTCCTCTTGCTTGGCGCCATCCACCCCTTTGGACTACTCATCGCCGACGCCGCCGTCGCAAACTGCAGCCGCCGCCTCACCCGCGACGCCAGCCCGAGCTTTTTGGCCGTGACTTTGCGGGAGACGATCTCCACGCACGGCGACGGCTCCCCTTCTGTTTGTTCTTCATCATTATCGTCCTCGTCCTCGTCCTCGTCCTCAGCGCACAGCGTGTTTCGCCGCTGGCGAGTAAATGAAATGCTCTCCGGTAGGTAGATCCTATGGTGGTGGGTCGTGGAACTGGACGCCGTCCGCGACTGTTGGTGGCTTAAGAGGGGTTTTCTGTACGAGCTGCTGCTCTTTCGGGATCGGGGTTGTGTGATTGCTGCTGCCGCTGGGGTGGGACACAGGGGGTGTTGTTGCTGGGCGAGCTGTTTCTTGGACGTTTTGGTCTTGATGGGGCTGAATCGTTTGCGACCCGGGGGCTGAGTTACCTTACGGGTTAGTGTCTTCTTGTCAGGAAACGGTGAGATGTCTTGTCTAAGAAGGGTAGATTTTTGTTGAATAGCGAAGTAACACAGTGAGTTGTAGAATGTATATAGTAGTTCCGTACCGGGTTTGGTGGTGTCTCCGGGAGACGATGCACAAAGCAGCCGTCCTCATTATTAAAGCGGGATTGTTTCGCCTTGCTGGGCGAGGATTTGAAGGGCGAGCTGACCCTCATGGCTGTCGGGCGGCCGGTGATTTCTGGTCTGGTTGTCTGTGGTGGTGGGTGGTGAGATGTCTTGGAATGTGTAGGAGTCGGTGGGGGCACATGGTGGTGCTATTGCATAAGACCTTGATGACAGGATTCAGAGAAAACGAGCAGAGAGGAGGAGAGGGAGGGTCTTTTGGGCTGTGTCGAAAGGGCCTCCTTGCTAAATACTTGCTCGGGGGTGTCTGGACCATTCTTTGGATGTTGTTGCGGCATAAAATTGCATTTCGGGAGGAATGTAAATAATGCAAGTCGGTTTTGTGTCGGTCTCTGGTCGTGGATCGGGCTAGTATATTGAGAAGAAAATTGGGATTTAGGTCTAGCGATGAGTACGTGATTGTTTGTTTTCACTATCCATGAATGGATACAATAGCTAATGGTTCATTGACAGAAGTCTGCCACACATTGGACCGGAGACTTGTCAAATTAGTTGCTGACATTCCTCGCTGATCCAGAGCATGGTGTTCAAGTCACTAGACCCCGCATTCTCCAGATGAAAGAACCGGCCTACTCTCTCGGTTCAATTATTCAATACTTGCTGGACAAGCTAGGTGAGGAAGTGCCTCTCCAATACTAGCTTTCGGGTTGTGCTACTGTTGCCCTCGCAGAAGGTCCGCGCTTACTGTGAATACACTAATGAGTCAATAGACGATAATAGCTGTCATTGATTATACGTGCTTTTAAAATGGTCATTCTATATCGTTCTTAGCAGAAGGTGGTCCTGCCATTATTCGTAGTATATAGATCCATGGTAATACTACAAGCCTTGTTCAGACTGGCTCCGCCGCGAACTGACAAGCTCAATGCTTTTCAACAACGAGAGATATAAGCATTCAAGCTCTTGGTCTCTGACATTAAGCAAATTAAACTCCTTCTTATCTCGTATTATTCAGTGGTAACACATATCTCACGGAGCAATAGCCAATCAATAAGTTCCGAGAACGATTACATCAAGATGAACCGATGGTGGGTGGCAACATGACGTGAAGCTGCTTGCTCGACAGACCCAGGTACAGCTCCTCGTACAAATAGTATACTGAACTCAGAGGTGTGAACTCAACAATCTCCCCTATTCAATGAATCAGTGACTTATACAGCAGTAAATTGCAACCTCTCGCGCCTAATTTCCTTTGCCAGTCCTGCACTAGCTACTATATATCACTACCCACCCGGAACGTCATCACCCTACACCAACAACATCCCCAACCCCAAAACAAACCAACCCCCACAATAATAAGAGAAAACACTACAAAATGACCGAAACAAGCCCCATCTACAACCTCATAGCCGACATGGACGCCGAAGACGACGCCATCGCCCATAACACCACCGCCGCCCCGGACGACGACGCCACAACCGACTATGGCGCCCGCGCCGTCCGCAGCGCCGCCATGCCAGCAGACGAGGCCGATGAAAACCTCCTCGCGGACCATGTCTCCGTCCAGGACTCCGCTCCGAGGGAGGATCCAATGGTGTCGCATCGCTGGCGGCAGGAGACGTCGACGGCCGGGGGCGGGTATCAGTTGCGGGAGGTGGAGGAGCGGGCGGATGGGTCGAGGCGCGTGCATCGCGAGTACGAGGATCCGGCGACGGGGGTGACCTATGTACGGGATTTGGATGGGTGATTGTTTTCTGCTGGGAAAGGAGGGAGGGGGGGCGAGGGATTTGGGAGTGGGTGTGGTTTTTGGGCAAGGAGTTTACGGGATAGTATAGCATATGTCAGGCTGGAGAACAATGTCGAGAATAGCAGTAGCGTCTGGACGGAGGGACGTTTGAACTTTCTGGACAAGCTCACTCCTATGGGAATTCAGGGTCTGTGACGCTACCTCCGTATGTGACAGACCTAACCTTCGATACGAATACAATCCACTGTAACCAATCCATTCAATTCAAGCTTTTGATATCCCTTCCCTCCTGGCTCACAAAAGATAGAAGGGAGTCAAGAAACATATAATTAACTCCAGCCCATGCTATGCCTAAGCGCCATATTACGAAAGTCCACACACACGAAGGGGGAATCCCCTGACAAGAAGAAGAAAAGAACCACCGAGCAAAAAGACCCCACGAGACGACAGGACAAATTAAGCCTCGCCATCGGACGTCTCTTCCTTCGACTTGCTCTTCTTCTTCTTCTTCTTCTTTTCCTTCCGGTCCGAGGCGTCGGCGTCCGCCTCCAGCTCCGCAGCCTCCGATTCGCGCTTCCGCTTCTTCTTCTCCTTCTTCTCCTTCTTTTCCTTCTTGGCCTTCTCGGCCGCCTCGAGCTCCTCGGGCGCCACGAACGCCTTCTCGCGCTCCTTCATCTTCTCCTCCCGCTTCACCCGCTGTCTCTCCATGATCTCCTCCTTCTGCGCCCGGTCCTTGGCCTCCTTGGAGAGGAAGTACTCGCCGGACTCGATCTGCAGATCCACCTTGCTCTTCTCCGGGGCCGGGGGGAAAGGCGTGTACACCTTCTTCGTCTTGTCCGTGACCTTGAACGGCATGCGACGCTTCGACAGGGTGCGCTTCTTGAAGTTGGGCAGGAACCGGTCCCACGACTCTTCCGCCAACGAGGGATCCTTGGCCAGTTCGCGCTTGATCATGAGCTCCTTGATGTGGTAGATCGGGTGGATGTTGGCCATGCAGTCGTTGATGACCTTGCGCACTTCCTTCAGCCCCTTGTAGGGTCCCATCGCGGCGACCGTGTTACCCTGCACCAGGATGTAGGTGCCGGTGAGGAGCTCGAGCGCCTTGAGGGTGGAGCCGCCGGGTCCGAGGATACGTTGGCGGCGCTTGACGAAGCGCTCCTTGTTGCGGACTTGGTTGCGGATCTTGATAACGTCGCATGCGACTTCGTCGTCGAGAATCTTCAGGGCCTGGAGGATAATGTCAATCAGCGAGAAGTTTCTTTTTGGATGTAGCGTCGGCGACAGGAATATTGCCTACCTGTTGCACCGGGACACTTCTAGACAGAAGCTTGATCAAATCGCGCGCCTTGAGAATGGCAGCAGGATCAAAGGTCTTCCGCGTCGTCTTGACCGTCATGCTACCCTCGACCAAATCGAGGGTACAAGCAATGCCATATTTCTCCAGGGATCTCGTCACGAGGGGCCAGGCCTCCTTGAGATATTGTTCGCGGTACTTGGGGAACAGAGTCGCAAACGAGGATTCCTCGGCGAAACTACCGGCGACATTGTCTTCGGCGTTGAAAGGTTCGACCTGGTCGCAGATTTGCAAGGTTAGCATGCGTTTTTGTCGCCAGTACATCTCGAAAAATCTTTTCTTTTTTTTTTTTTTTTTTTGGTATGGGATCATTGCACCAACCTTCCATTTGTCGATATCATCCGTATCCCACGGCTTATCTCTCTTGTATGTGGAGGGCATGTTGAGTCCTAATTGCGACAACCAGGGAGGAAGACTCTGGATGGATCTGCAATTCGATGCAAAGAATGATTGATGATCGAATTGGCGGCCAACTTTTTCTGAGGCGCTTCCGCCCCGCGGGCACTTACCGGTTTAGGTAGTGCTGGTGGCCAGAAACCCCAGGCCAACACAAGGCATCAAGATAGTGGCTCCGGAGCGCCTAGAACGATCGATCGAGGCTCAATATTTGTGAACATCAGCTCGTCTGCCATATTCAACTTGGTTACATTGTCACACTACGTATGTACGGTATGGAGTGCAGAAATTATATCAGTTTGACTCTGTGCGCAGACAAGAACTTCCCCTTTTGCACAGTGAGCGCATCTCCACCCCTGATGTATCATATTCCCGTCGAAGCTATTTCATGACATCCATTGGAGCTGCACTGCCCAGTATGCAAGGCTTCTACTGCATCTATTCTATCAATTGTATGTTTTGACGTTGCAGTTCAGGAGTACCGGAGCCGAGCGAAACTTATTGGAACAAAAGAAACCGATAACGGTCTCATAGACCCGGCGCAACGACTTGTGCGAACAATTGGTTCCTTGGCCGCGATTTAAAGTGCATTGAGCCGCCCAATAATGCTCAGGCAGCTTCGCAGCTTCGATCGAGCACGGTAATGTATTGTACGTAGGCACATAGAAAACTTGGAGATTGAGTCACAAGAACAGTTGACACCATTCGATCGATTGGTGTAAAGTCTCGCTTTGATCTGAGCTCTGGAAGCACGAGTATAGTCAGGAGTGAGTAAGCAGGCTGGAGAGTTCACCTAGCCATCCTGTTCTTCGTGGAAACTATTGTTGCTAGGCTGTGATTAAGCCCTGATCAGCCATTTATAACTTGCCTGAGAACGAGCTTGAACACTCAGCATCTTAATCGAGTTCCCAAGGGCAGTTGAGCCACTAATCGCATCAATGACAAGGTGGGTCGCGGGGTATGCGGACGAGCAGATAGACCTGTCAATGTTGTGGGAGGTGTTTGGTTAAGTGCACATTTCGACTCCTCAAACCAGCGAGGCGATCCCGTGTGTCTGGTTCCAAGTTCCGTACCCGAAGCGCCAAACAGTCCACGAACCTTCCCTTTTCCCTCGCTGACTTTGCTTCCTCCCTTGCCTGAACTTCTCCCTTATCTCGGTTGCAATCCCATTGTCATTCTTTCGTCTAAGAATCAATATGATTCAAATCAGGTCCGCTGTTTTTGCGGACTCCTATGGCGCACTTCAAGATAGTGCGTCATCAATGTCCTTCTATCTTCATGGACTTCGTGCAATCTTGCAAGCTGGTTGGTTTTGCCAGCCCATACTTGTCACAGACCCTTCGCGCAATTATGGCCAGCAAAGTCGCAGAAAACCGAGATCATCTCGCAGTAGCAGACTTTATGCACACTGCTTGCGTTTTCTTCGAGTCGAGTTGAACAAGAAAGGCCATTGGGGTGTGTATTCAACAACGAATCCCGTCGTATGAGCGTGTACCTGTATTCGATCAGCACGCTACACCACAGGCTCACAAGGGCCTTGTAAGAGCTGTCCCCTGTCATAGACCAATACCTATGATAGATAGTCGGCTCTTTACCTGCGCCAAAGAGATCGACGTGGTGCTCGCTCGCGATCATGTCAAGACCCCACGACCAGCCCCCAACTCAAATTAGGAGATAAAAGCACGGGCGAATTCAATCTCGAGTCTTCTATTCAACTGCTTATCTAGAACCAGTATCAATTTGTCTGAGCGAACAGTGAAGGCTTGCCCCTCATGACCCGTCCGTTCATGGAAACTCGAGTACAACAAGCGGCTTGAGACCAACTCCGGACCAGAGCAGAATCATTGACAAACGTCACGGCTGAAACTCCGAATCGTCTACCGAGGCTTTCTCCCAATGCAAACATACCTAAGTCGTCAGCGCCCAACTGACAGCGCAGTGGAAACGGGCTACTTACAGTGGAAAGTAGGCTTTCAGGCCCGGTCTTCCTGCTTCTTCCTGTGCTCTGGAAATCATTCGCTGAAACTCTTCATAAGGCATTCTCAGACGTTGAGTCATCGGATACAATGCCAATGCTGACAGCAGCTGTTTGGTACATTCGAGGTTGGCTGCACCTATGTCTCGTGCTCTTGGATCTAGACCGGTATCAGTTCCATGATATACGACTCTCATGCATTGGAAGATTTACCACTGGACCACCCAGAGAGAGGAAGAGGGATCATTTTTACGTCCACCTGGTCCATTCCTGCTGCCACCATAAGGTCTCTCAAGCGCGTTCCTACACGAAGGTCCTTTGTATCATTCAACGACTGCATGAACTTGGTGCTCCATTGTCTCAACGCATGATCCTCGGTGAGGGACCCATTGTCTGATTGCACATTGAAGTACATCTCCACCATCTGGACCCAGCCACCCGGCTTCAGAACTCTAGTTCTCTCACATAAGTCAGCTTATGGCGTCAAAAAAGAAATCAACGATTTGATGACCGTTTCGCCACATGCCAGACCTCTTGATATCCCAAATATAAGACAGCCATCTGGCTCGATCGATGCCTGTCGCTTGCATCCTCGAATGAACGAGATCGAAATGATTCGACGGAAAGGTAAAGGGGCGATTCAGATCGTCGACCTAAACGCATTTCATCAGCATTTTCTGACGCAAACGCCATGGGAAGGTATCTGGTACACAAGCCAAAAAAAAAAAAAAAAAAAAAAAAAAAAAAACTACATTAGACGGAAGAAGGATTCTCATCGACTGGTATGCCGAATGACTTTTCTCCAGACCCAGGGATAGGAGTCGTACCTGAAACCATAGATTGTCCGGAGCATAATCAGGGCTCATCTGGGGCGATATGTCGACCCCAATGACCTTCACACAGTGGTTAGCGAAACTGAGTGTCGGAGGTGTTGTATGTGGCCCGACCTCGCATTGTGGATATTGCTCCGCTACTTCGACCGCCCAAGCTCCTGTACCGTGGCCGCAATCGAGAATCTTTTTGGGGTTGTCGCTCGGCAGGGGTGGGAAGATGAGCCGGTCGTCAAATGCCTTGTTGAAGACTTGGTGTTGAAGTTCGAGACGTTCCACTTCATCCTAGGATTTTCGAGGTCAGTGACGCACGGATTTGCGGCGAAGGTCCATGATTATACATCGTCCACCGGCTGAAAATAGATTTTGTGTTCGATGGAGTATCTCTGGAAATCGCGATCATGGACTGTGATGAGCTGAAGAAACTTGTCATCCAGGTCCTCTGTCTGCGAGTCGGGACTCCTTGAAGACAAATAAGGATTAGCTCCTGATGCAACACTCACGAATGTGGTACCAGGTTACGTGCGTCATTTTGATGTTTCAAGCCTGTGGCAGATTTGAGCAGGTCTTATTCTCCGAAGTGGTCCGGGTCAACAAGGGATGACAGCGGGTGTGCCCGGTCAACCGGTACGGCTTTGTACACTGGGATCCCAAAAAGAAGAGACATATATAGTGCGTTTCGAATTTGGATGAAAGTGAATCGATGTGGCAGCCGAAAATAACGCGTTGGAAATCTCCTTGAACCCGCCGGAAAAGTGCGTATCCTGCCTTTTATGTGTGAGCTGAGCGAAGTATTGGGATGCGGGACTCCATTGCCCGTACTAATGTACGGATGGTGGGAAAGCCCGTTCAGCCCGATACCCAGCGTCAGGCTTGGTGCTGATGAGGACCAGAACCAAAATCATTGGCAGAGAAAGCCTGAAATACACCATCCAGCCTGTCGGATACTGAACGAAGATCGTCCGTTTGTTTCTGCAATACACATTGTCAATGCTCAATGATAGCTGAGACCTCGGCGCTTTGCCTCAATGGCATAGCAGAATTGACACTCTGAGCTGAAACGATCACACGACTATGTATGGAAAGGGGAAGGGAGGGGACGGAAAAAGCCTTCTTGGAGGGGTCACCAGTACTTCCGATACCACCCTTGGAAGCAGACGGCCAGTCTGGCAACGTTCCTCGTGCCCATTTCTCGGGGCCTGTCCAGCGCCCAGTGCCCGGGAGCCAACCGGTACGGTCACACAGTGGCTCGCTTGTATTCTAGTACAAAGTTCAAGCGAAGGATCCAGGCCGTCCTGACCCTGTCAAATCACGGATTGAGAATACCCCCAATACTACCGAGCCTAATCAGTTTACTCGGGTTCCTGAACCATCCTCCGTTTCCTGCGTTAATACCTTTCTGCCCTTGGCCGAACAGCCCCTTCTAAAGCCGAATGATCATATCGGTTCAGGAGAAGCAAGGTGCCAGCTGAACAATCAGAGCGTTGGGGTGGTGAGCTATTTTACGAGCCTGTGTGAGGGCTACACAGAAGAACTATTCCGTTAAAATCCGATGCAAGCGAGCTACTGAGGCGATCGATCTCTGCGGAGACTTTCAACATGAGAAACCTTCAGTATTTGTGGCTGCATGTCTTGCTTTCCAGGGCCATTGGAAACCCAAGGCTAAAGCAAAAAGAATCGGAAACCGGAGGAGAGTGATGATCAGAAAATCTTCTTAGCCAAGGAGGCAGTCCGGATTAACGGCCTTGGTGTCATGCACAAGGTACCGCAGGGTTATTTGGGTGCATAACATGCACACAGCCAAGGAGGGGTTCGGCGCAGTAGCGCGGACTTTTGGCCAGCCACTATATCCAGCATGATGGTGGCTTTGCTCCGCGTTTGAATAACAGCAGGGATCAAATGAGCATGAAACCATGAAGATTCTCACATCCAAGGTGATTGGGAGAAGGGACTGAAGATTTCGATCTGAAGCACAGGCACGGTAAATGATCACCAGGTCAATCACTTTTTTCTTTCTGAGGGGGCCACTAAAATATAGGTATTCGTAGTGTCTTAACATTATTAACGCAAGTAGGACGTGAGGACATTTTTTTTTGCTCTCGATCAAAGTTTTTCTGTTTGATTTCAACCCACCTCATTCACATCTACACCGCTCCTTTCCTGGATTGCAAAAGCAATGGAAAATCAGCAATCAGTGTTGGAAACACTCGACAAACGAGATTGAAAGCCCCTGAAGGTGGCCGGGTCGACGTCAAGATTTTGTAAAGTTCCAGGCATGCGACTACTTATGAAGAATAGACCAATAGCGTCATCTACGCGGGTGGCTTAATTCCAACACATCCACAATGAGAGACACTCGACTGGGGCCTCCAATGAACGTGCACTCTTCAAACTTACCATGAACGGCATAAGGCCGGCTGCAAATAACAGCGACTGGCCACATCGGCGCAGCCTCTTCAGGGTCGACGGCCCGATTGACCACAATGGAATGTCCTACTCATGACGATGGGCCGCGGACAAAGCGATGACGAAGCATTGACTCCGCTAACTAACTCCAGCTGGTCACCTGAGACAGGACTCTGCGCAGCGACTTCGGCGGTGGCTTTGGCTTTGACTCAGTTGCTGTGGGAAAGGGTGAAGAAAATGGACCGTGCCAAATGGCTCATTAGGGTTACGCTAGACACAGGGGAGGGTTAACTTAATGTTCTGTCCTCTAAGCGTCCCCTGCACACGGACAGGGAAGGGAGTTCATGCACGTCAAGAGGGATTGTCAGACGGAGTTGGAATTAGAGACATCCAAGTTGTCGGTACAACTACGTAGTAGGTGAGTAGTACCGACTAACTAAGTCCAGACCAAGGGACAAGATAACCTACAGTATAGTGCAGTGCTACAGGTCTGGGTGCGATCCCAGAACCATGGTTCAGCCGCGGGAAGCTGGAGGCCTTCCCGTCGCGCCCTTCGGTAGTTTAGTTTAGGGGGGGGCGAGCTGGACCCGCTAAGTCAACGGGGACTTGGAAGAATGAAATGAACCCTCCCTCTCGATTTCTGTTTTTCTCCCTCCGACTTTCTCCTCCTTCTTTGTGGTTCTATGAGAGACTTGGATAATGATTCGTGTTGTTCTCGGCTTGGCACCCCGTTCATTGTCGTCTCGTATCGGTCTGGTCTCAGTCTGCCAAAGCCCAACTGACTGATCGTAAAGAACTCAGCGGTGTTTCGTTTGCTCGCTGGACCACGAGTTGGTCCGAATGGGAAGACCATTTACGGTAACTAATGACAACTACCACAGTATACGCCTGTGCGTCTCGGTCGGGGATGAGGATCGGCATGCTGGCTAGTGAAGAAAATCATTTCTGTCCCAGCATTTGTTCATTTATCCCTGACCCAAAATCCCACTCCCAAGAAAATCAGCAATCATATCCAAGACAACACAACCGTCCGATCACGAGATTACATGACACCTCATCCGTGACCCGACCCTCCAAAATGTATCGGTTCCAACACCACCACTAATCCGGCATCTCCACCCTAGAGCTGAGCCGGCCGAGCCGTTGGCATACAACCATCCCACTGTCCTACTCGTATATACCCCCCCAAAAATGAGACCTTCGAAGTCTTGAAGCGGAATCTACCGAAGGGTGCCATCAGCACCTCGGTTTTACCCGAAGCTACCCATACGGTAGGCTCCCAAGCTCTACTCTCAAAGCACCAGATAGACCGACGACCCATGGGGTCTTGGGTCCTATCCTGTTTCGGGATTTTTTATGTTGTTGCATGAGCAGCAGTGAGAAAACGTATCCTTTACCTACTTCTCTTGATTTCGCCGATCCGACAGCTATGTCTATGATACCGGGACTGAACCATAGAAAAGGCACGCGCAGCAGAAGTTGTAGAAGGACACACGTGTACAAGTACCATCGTCTCACTATCATCAGTTACACTTCTAGGTAGAAGATCACGATAATCTTAATTCATCGCCTCCTGAGCTGGATTCAATTCGTTGCATTGCAACTAGGCTAAACTTAAAATGGGCATTGGGTATTTTTCTCTGGAGCTCGTGGGGGATTAGCATCGTTGCATGGTCGTTGGGGTCGTGTGATTGGTTGATCTATATACACCTTCCGGGATTCCGGGGGGCTTCTAAGAAGAGCCGCGAAGGTTTATCGATGAATTAGGAAAAAGTCGGGGTTGAGGAGAAGTGGTGGGGTCAGATAGATGAGGTCCAGTCTAGCGTGGCCGGGTCGATGATGTGCGGATTTGATACGCAGGGATTCGAAGGGGTTGTCGAACCGATATCCGCGGGTTTTGGCACATCTTCACTCATCAGCGTAGTAGAGTTGGGGGTGGTAGCGACGCTGTAGGAGGTGGATTGGCTTTGCCCGTCAAATTGCGGGTGCGCTGGCGAGGCCTTTGACTGGGTGCGTTTGATCACGAGACTGCATGCGACGTTGGAGGACAAGCCTGTGTGGGAATTGGACTTTCCGTCCGCAAGTGTTGGCCTCGCGTGCAGACAGCATAAGGCGAGGAGAGGAGTAGGGATGTTTCCCGTAAAATGCTCAGTATTCTTTGCTGATCGCACTCAGAGAATGTGCCAGCTTCAGAAGAACAACGCTCTCCGTAGCGGCATAATAGTTCAAGCTGCAAGCAGATGTCAGTAATCGCCACATCTCTTTTACTTTGATACTCACCTGTCCATCAAGATCCGCAAATGTCGGCTGAAATGGTCCTCGACTCGTTTAAGCGACTCGTCAATCTTGTCAACTCGCGTGGGATCGTATTCACGACCCATTGTCCTAGACAAGTCGGGGTCGGCCAAGGCAAGGTTGCGATTGAGATTGCCGTCGGCCCAGCTAGCGAACGTATTGCAGCCTATCATCAGTCGATGGTGGACCTAGGTAGTCTGTAAGCAAGCGAGAGGGGCAGCCTGGGTAAGCTCGACTGACCTTCAGTAGTTTGGCCTGGGTCAGCATGCACTCTTTGAGACAAGTATCCAAGAAATCCACATGGTCCTGCATCAGTTCATCCACCGTACGGTTGGCCTGCTTGGTACCGTTGACAGTGACTTCCGAACCATCTGCGTCGGTTCCATTCACCCGGTTCATCAGAATCTGCCAATTGGGCTCGATGACCTCCGCCGTGCAGAAGTAGAGCAGCTGTTGGATGAATAACAGCATCTTCGAGCGCAGGGTCCACGCGCGTCGTTTCCACGTCTCCAATCGTCGGTCAGAGGACTTGTGTCGCCAGGCGTCGGCCTTGCTTTGCTCCAGCCAAGATGCGCCGAGCATAGTTTCAACGTGGCGCAATGACAAGATGTGCCGGAAGACAAGTTGATACCGTAAAACTGTCTTCCGACTGATAACGAGAGACAGTGGGAAGGGTACCAGATAGTCGAGCTCGAGCGCATCGAATCCATTGATCTTCGTATCATTTTCTCCACCTTGCGTCGAAGGGGCTTGATATTTTTCGAGTGCCGCCTCCGGATCATCTTGGTTCATGCCGGAGACGCTCACGACCTGCATCAGCCATTTCGTGAGCCCGACCTTATTCATACGCACCTTAACGTCTTCTTTGAAAGGGTCCTGAGCGGCTATACTTCCGGGCTGACGTAGGACTAAGTCGAGAAGCGACTGGAGCTTGCTCTCATTGACATCCTTGGCGGGCCTGCGCAGCTCAGAATCGCTAAGCTCGAGGAAGTAGGAAAAGAAGTCGGAGCGATCCAGGAAGAAGTAATGCTTGAGAGAACGGAAGCGGGTCGTCAACGAGTTCTTGGTCAAGAGAAGGTTCAATAACGAGGCATTCGCATATGTGTAAGCCGCATTGACATTTTCCAAGAAGCGAGGATCATCTAGAGTCTTGGGCACATCCCTGACCTCTTTACTGACATCAACGCCACCGCATTCTCGTACGACATTAAGGTACTTGCCTGCCAATAGAACTTTGTCTTTGACCGTCTCCAGCTGTGGCGGCACCTCATTGTCGCGGATCGTATAACGTTTGTCCCAATACTCGTCGGTGTAGTCTTCTTCGAGCTTTTCGCGCTTGATCCATTTCTGCTCTTTTACCAGAAATTCACCATGTGGGTCTTTAATCCCTCCGTGATGCAGCCATTCGTTGAGCATAGCCATGTAAGGCCGGCTGCCGTCTCGCAGCAACCTTTCCAAAAGAGCCTTCGTGGTTGGATCACCTGAGAATGTTGCAAGTCGCTCAGTCAAAAGACGGAGGACATTGCCGCCTTTGCATATCTTCTTACTAGACATAGCACCTGGAACGAGATCTCCGCCTTCCCTCAACTGTTCCAGAATGTTATCAACGTCGTCAAAGTCGTCGATGGTCTCGTCAAGGTCTTGGTCCAAGAGCCCGTTTCGCCGGAGTAGGTCCTGACCGAATGAGTATAATTGAGCCAAGCATTGGCTAGTAGGCATGGTCTGCAGGTGAAGAACATGCAACGTGAAGTTGGGATTTCTCAGCAGTTCACCTTCAAGCTGCGCGACCAGCACTAGAAACTCTTTTAACAATTTCCGGATCGTAGCACACATAGCATGGCTCACTTGGCCGTATTCCGCCCGACTTTGTACTTCGACAAATGACTCCAATGCGCTATAATGTGTCGCGATTTTTAGCGTCGAAAGGGTGAGATCCTTCAAGGTCGGGTCTAGACCAGCCGGTAGCTGAAAGACGGGGCCCGTCAACCTATCCTTTTCCACCGATGGGTCGTACGAGCTGTGGTAATGGATGTACTGGCCCTCAAATCCCATGAAAGTGAAAAGAAGATCTTCCAAGATTGCTTTCTCCTGCGCGTCCGGAGATAGCTCGCGAAATGGCGAAGGCTGTAGGGATGGAGGCAATGCGGATGCCAGCGGAGGAACCGAGACACGAGAGGCCAACGGCGCGGTGGAATGGGGCACTAAAGAAGCCTGCGGGTTCCAAGGAGCTGCAGGTGGTTCATAGTTAGCATATGAAGAGGAATCTTGACTTGCGAACGAGCATGTTGAGGGAACATTGACTGACCCTCGGTCGGCTGCTTCTCCTTCCTGCGAGCGTTGGGACTGCCACCATCGACATGGCTAACTCGCTTCGACCGTGAGCGCTCAAGCCCTCTGCCATGTCCAGCTGGCAATTCCTTTGTTGCATGCCTTGTTCGACCGTGAGACATTTCCTTCGCGATGCCCGGCATCCGCTCTGCCCGCCTGTCGGTCGCCATTTGTTGTTGCTGTTCGCGAGGGATCCTGGGTTTGGGGCTGGATGAGCCGACAAAATGACTGACGGGTTCCGACTGCAATGGAGAGGCGCCGCTGCGTATGGGAGCTCTTTCTGGATCAGCGACGCGATTCGAGGCAACGCGGGGTCGTGGTGCGCTCATGTAGTTGGCGCGACGGTCACTGACGGACATGCTCCCGCAGGGTGAGAACAATCGGGAGGACCATGCAGCATAAAGGAGCTGGTTTGGTTTCGCGGGAGAGAGTGAGAATAGAGTGAGAGATATTCTCCTCTTGGTGAAGCTAAGAGCCACGAAAAGCGAGAACAAATTGAATTGCACACGATCGCAATTACACGTCGAGGGGAAAGTTGGGAGTCGGGGAAGTTTGGTACGCAATCCGACAAGCTCCAAGCAATCGATAGATGCCTGGTTGTGGCCTGGGGCAGCAACCACCGCCTTCTCCGCCAGGCACTCGCCGGACTTGCGTAGCCCGCAACAGCTTCGCCCCGAGCTTCCCAAGAGCAGCTGGCCAACATCTTCTCCTCCCCCCACCCCCCATCCCTACACCCTACAACTTATCACGCTTCCCCATTCTATCTCTAATTTTCACCAGAATATATCTCTGTCTTCTTTTCCAACCCCGCATATCTCTTTCATATCTCCCATACAGCCAACATGTTCATCGCCCGATCGGAATATGGTAAGCTCCGTCAGACCCTCCTCTCTGATGCGGTCATCTAACAGCTTCTCATCGCAGACCGTGGAATCAAGTACGAGCTCTGTCACCCCCCTGTCGAGTCTACTGGATCTGCAAGCTCGAATTCCTAACCTCGTCACTTTCGCAGCACCTTCTCTCCGGAGGGGCGTCTCTTCCAGGTCGAATACTCTCTTGAAGCTATCAAATTGGGCTCCACTGCGATCGGTGTACGTTCAGCCATCCCCTTCTGCGACAGACCCGACTTTCCAACGCCTGCCAACGGCACGAGCGTGTCCCTTCATGCGATTCCCCATATTAGTCATTGCGATGGAATGGACCCGTCTGACAACAGAACCAGGTAGCGACCTCGGAAGGTGTCATTCTGGGCGTGGAGAAGCGCGTCACCTCCAGCCTCCTCGAGGCTTCCTCCGTTGAGAAAATCGTCGAAGTCGACCAGCACATTGGCTGCGCCATGTCCGGTCTGCAGGCAGACGCCCGGTCCCTGATCGAGCACGCCCGCGTCGAATGCCAGAACCACGCCTTCCACTACGCCGAACCCCTCAGAGTCGAGAGCTGTACCCAGGCGATCTGCGATCTGGCGCTGCGGTTCGGAGAGACGGGAGATGACGAGGAGAGCGTGATGAGCCGGCCCTTCGGTGTCGCTCTGTTGCTCGCCGGTATCGATGAGGATGGACCTCAACTGTACGTGATGGCGATGGGATCTTGTCCCTTTGCGGCGCTGGAAACATCAGGCTGCTGCATAGTGTGTCTGGCTTACTAATCTTTCTGTCTTCATTAGATACCACGCCGAGCCGTCGGGTACATTCTATAGATACGATGCCAAGGCGATTGGCTCCGGCAGCGAGGGTGCACAGGCGGAGCTGCAGAACGAATACCACCGCTCCTTGACGTTGGCGGAGGCAGAGACTCTGGTTCTGAAGACGTTGAAGCAGGTCATGGAGGAGAAGCTGGACGCGAAGAACGTCCAGCTCGCCAGCGTGACCAAGGAGAAGGGATTCCGCATCTACAACGACGAGGAGATGGGCCGGGCTGTTGCGCAACTCGGCGGGAACCAATGAGGGAGATGATAATGCTTGGGATTCTCGATGAGCCAATGTGTATGTCGGCAATGGTAGTCTTTGGAGGGATCTCTGTTGGGCCAACCCCATAGAAAAGAACAATGACTTGTCTAATGATCTATATATCGCCTTGTTGCATCGATCCTATTGATAACGAATAGGATCCTGGCGAGACAGCCATCTGGTATTTACACGACATCGTCACCTGGCACCATCATACGCAGACGCCAGGCCTATACTATATGCTATATGCCATATACACCGCACTCCAACCACACCCCTAGCAGCCACCACACCTTACCATCTCCCCCAAACTCACAACCCCGTAAACTCCGCAACTGCCCCCAAAACCACCTCAGCCACCCTCTCCGGCTGGCCAACCTGCGGCACATGGCCCGCACTGCACCGCTCAACCCGACTGCCCGCCGTAGCGGCCAACTGCTCCTGCAACCCCACGGGCAAAGCCTGATCCGCCTCACACACCAGATACACACTGGGCACATCCCGCCACCCGGCATACTCGACCGTGGCATCCCAGCCCTGCGCCGGCTGGGGCCTGAGCACCTCCGTCCACTTCCTCTGCTCTTCCTCCGACAGATCCCCGAACAGCAGCTTCTCGGGATTCGCACAGTACGATGCGCCGTCCTAACCATTCATACACATTAGCACATATATCACGACCCTAACTACCCTAATCCTTGAACCCAAGGATCCCCCTTCCCCTCTTCCACTATAATGTTGACACCAGGATCAGGGAGGGAAAAAAGTGACAAACCTCCACCCAAGCAAACGGCAACGGCTCATGCTCAAACCCCACAGGAAACACCGCAGCCGCCAGGAACACGATCCCGATGACGCCGACCTCGCCGCCGCGGGCCCCGCGATCAAGGCCCTGCATGGCCTCGCAGCCGAGAAACCCGGCGGCCGAGTGCAGGACGAGCACCACGGAGTCGCCACGGGAGACCAGCCGGGAAATGGCGGCGCGGAGGGCGGCGATGTCGTCTTTCATGGTCGGGTTGCCGGGCGAAACGGTGCCGGTGCTGGGGAGGGTGACCGTCTCCACGGGGTAGCCGGCGGTTGTGAGGAGGGTGGTGAGGTAGGTGTAGACGGTCGGTCCTTCCCAGAAGCCGGGGATGAGGAGAATAGTAGGGGTAGGCATTTAACTGTTGGGGGGTTGTTGCGATGGTGGGTGGATGTATGGACAGTAGACACCACACCATGTACATAGGCTACGATTTTTGGGGATGGAAGGAGGAGAAAGAGGGGGGATCGAGTTTCATCAACAGAAATGGGCTGTGAGCTATGGAGGGGAGGCTGTTTGTGGCAGGCTGGCTGATTGATCGATTGCTTGAGCTTATGCTAATGCTAAGGCTCTGTGTCGGATCATTCTATACGCTTTGGTCGTTGAGGATGGAGACGTGCGGTCCTACTGTGAACCAGTGGAATGGGATGGTCTGGCTTTTCTCCAAGGCACTTCTTGATTACTGGACTAGCTAGTAGCAAATCACAAATGGGATAGGGTCGTCTAAATCCCTCTGATTGAAGAGTTCAGTGTAAGCTGACACAGTCCTCACTCTCGCGTAAGCACTAGCACCAAAAAGAACTCGTCGAACCTAGCTCACTGAAGGTCTGGCTAAAGCTTAGTATGGAGATGCCGATCCAGGCACTCCCAGTGGCATTGGATATCACCGATATCACCACTGCTACGAAAGAGCGACGTAGAAGCTGATATCGCGTCTACAAGAAATGGCTCGCGGACTTGTAGGGCTCTCCGTTCCTGCTTTACGTGTATCATCCAGGCCTCCTATTTCATACGACTTCATCACTCACAAAAGCATCAGCAAGGGTTCCCTCGCACTTATAGGGCTGGATGGACTGTACAGCGTGCTCTCACACTCACTCCGCAGCCAATCTTGCCTTCCTTTCTCGCCCACTCTTTATGGCTGGACCTAATCAATCGGTCCCAGAACCAGCTGGCAAGATTTGATTCATCGAGTGGATTGCCGGACGCACAGCTTGCATACGATGTAGATATATGCATGCACATATAACCTGATTTGCCGCTGATCGCTGGCAACCGGGATCTAGAAACGATCGCGGTGGTTTCTGCGCCACCGATTACCTAGGCTAGATTGTGAACTGGGCTGGCAGGGCGAGACCTCTTTCGAATCTAGACTGTCTGGGTTCGGTGGCTAGGCCTTCGAATCGTTGTTCTAAGATTATGAGGCTGGTGCGCTCTGGATATATTTATATCTTCTGATTGGTGCTGTCGCTGTTGCCATGTAAGAGGACAAGTACAATTCCGAACCTGGAGAGATTGCTGCAGGTGTGGGATTGTTGTGGCTTCTGTTGTTGTTGTGGCCCGAGGTTCTGTGTCATGCATTTAATCCCTGGAGCTTGGGTCATCATCAGGATGACTTAACAACGATGAGAGTTAAGAACTGACCTATTGGTATGGTCACATCCTTTGTTTGACTCCGATCAGCGATCAGGAGATATCACTGTTGAGGATCTCGCATGCACGGTCAGAACAAGGATGTTCTTTGTTGGTCTGCAAGGAAGGATGTGAGCTGTAGACAAGGAATAACAAGGTCATAGCTTAGGTGTGCTTCGGTCACAATGAGCGACTTTTGAGGAAGTCTTCAACTGCTACTTGGATCGAATGGGACTCAGACATGGGTAGAGTAATTGAGGGCTCATGCCGGGTGCGTGATTACCAAGCACCTTTAAGCTCAGTTGTGTTATCTGCGCCGTGAATCAATCACAACAATCAGTTCTTTCCAAGTCGCGGAATTTGGCATAGCAAACCCTGATCGCAGATTACTCTCCTGCCTGATCGGATCTACCAAGCAGTAGGGCCAGTCCTGGCTGAGACAATAAATCCGAGCTGTTGTGCGCAGGGACGGAGACTGGATCGTGCAGAGATGCCTATACGGAGACTTGGCGCAGAACAACAGTTGGCAGTACCTTAGCTTCGGCTCCGTTCTTGTTGGCTCGGCATTAGTGCAGAAAAGCCACAGGCTGGGATGGGGTGAGTGGATTTGCGCCTCCACTGGACTGTCCATTGTTTTTCTTCATGGCTCATGCGCCTGGAAGAGATTGTAGTTTAACGTCGAGTCTGCAGACACCCGGAGGGGTCAAAGACGACACGGCAAATTTAGAGCGGCATACCATTTCCGTCAATGCCTGCATCCTCTATACTCTTTTTGAGCGGTAAAATTGGGCTCATCTCATGTCATGTCCATTATTGTAACTTAATCTTCCAGGTCCAGTGTCGAGACCGTTGTTTTGAGTCAGACAGTAACCCTTTCTTACTTCCCCGTTGCCCGGCCGAGGCTACAATTCGAGGATACCTCTATCCCACTCCACTATCAGTGATGTCTACCCAAGCACCGTCGTAAGCCTGGGTGATCTATTTCTGTTGCCCAGTCGCTTCGGTCTCGACCAATTTCTGACCCGCTGTGGATCGGCGAAAGTAAACAATATGGCAACGCCAACAAGACCACGGCCGTACTGGGTTTGTCCAGGTGGATAACAAACAGAGTCTGGAGGTTCTTAGTAAGTTTGATTGGTAGAGCATCAATATCGGTGTGCGATGAAAACACAGAATAGAGGCGTCCAGATTGACTACCAAGGTCAGGCCACTCTGCGACCTGTTATGAGTACTCAATGTTTATAGTTCAAAGGTATTGTTGATCATGGCCAGTCTCATGCACATCGAAAGAAGACGGATCCATTCGAGTCAGCCAATTGGTGAGGTTCCCCGCTCACGGCTGCAAAGAAAAAAACCTGAGGCCCGACCGATTGAATGAAATCATTCCTGTTGCCTCGGAAAACAGACGGCAATGTTGCACAGAACAGTCTCTGGGGAGGCGGCTGAATCGATCTGGGATGTCATACATACAACAGTTCCTCCGCCCCTGTCGTAGGCACGTGGTCATTGCAAGGCTACCACTGTGTAACGGCTAGATTGGTGGTTGGTGGTCACTGAGCTTCAGTAACCGCGTCCTGTGAGGAAGCACTGCCGTATCAGAGTGATGCTCGTCTGGCTGGAACTCTTGGGTTGAAACCAGGAGTGTCGAGACCCTGTCTCGGATCGACCTAGTTCGCTGTAGACCACAGGAGGAACTCTGGACCTGGGAGCTATCGACCAGTAGGTAACCAGCAGTGACTACTGTATTGGACTCACTGACTAGCCGTCTCTGGTCGGAAGTGGGTGGGCTTTACACCCAACCACAAAGGGTTTGATGCATGATGTACTGATGGGCGGACAGCTGGACGGAAGCAATGCGCTGCACTGCTTACGCCTCGAGATTTGCGATTTGCGTGAAGATGGAGAGGACCAGACTCGAGGGCGAGGCGGCTGGGTGGAGGGTGACTTGCAGGGTGAGAGACCAGGAATGAACAGGACAGAGGAGTTTCAATACAGCTGAGGGAGTGAGTGACTGAGGAAGTGAGTGGCCATCAGAAGCACACGCGGTTACCGCACGGGGAAGGCGAGCAATCGAGCTGAGCAATCCGTCCACCGTCACTCAGTTACGACTCTTAACGAGACGATTACACGTGGATCCTGCCGAAAAATCGCAGGGCGAGGGGTGCGGATCACTCGAGTTTACCATACCAACTAACATACCAATACGCAAGGGTAATCTTCTCCACCAAACGTCACTCACCTAGTTTTGTAACTGTGTATGTACTCGAGTACAGTATTTCTATTTTCTTTTCTCATTTTGTCTTTTCTTTCCCATGAAATTTGTTCAGTCTATTTTCGATTCCCCCTTTCTCCTTCACAGCAGATATTTGCCAGAGGATATATAAGAGTCCTTCGATTCTCTCCACTACTGGGAATTATTCCATTGTTGCAGTCTGTGAGATAGAGCACTTTTCATACTCATACTTCCGAAAACTGCCTTATCGACTCGATCGATTATCAACCCTGCCCCGCCATCTGATTTAAACTGCGGCCCGCCAAAAGTCAGCCGCTGTCGTCACCCACGGTTGAATCTAATCATCCTTCCATCTCATTCATCCATACTTCGTACTTCATCCCGAGTCACAACAGTCAGTCACCCTTATCTGCCTTTGGTATCTTCAGGTCATTTTCTTCATCACCACACCGCCGTATTACACATGTCTCGCTACGGCGACTACCGTCGCTCCACGGGGGCTCTTGACGATGACCGCTACCCGCATGAGCGGCGGGAGCGTCACCACCGTCACCGTTCGCGCGCCCCCTCGGTGCTTGATCGCCCCCGTCGATTTGAAGAAAATGAACGTTTCGAATACCGCCTACAAGAACAAGACCGCTACGGCCCCCCTGCTCGTCGCCCGGACATCGTGTACCAGGACGATCATCTGATCCATTCATCTGGTCCTTTGGTTGCTTACGATCGCCGTCGTGCGGAGAGCCCTCTGCCTCGACCTCGACTTCTCCGGCGCCAATCCTCCCTAGACACCTTCGATCGGATCCCTGCGCGCAAGTTAGATGAATACTATTACAGTGACCGCCCTCCCAGATTGTCTCCAAGCCCGCCACCCCGACGGGGATCTTACCATCGAACCCGCGAACCAGACTACTACGAGGAAATCAGCATCGCGGAAGGAGACTATGGAGAGGAAGAGTACCGGGGCTTTCGCGAACGGAGCGTAGGACGTCCCCGTCGCTCAGCAAGTCGTTTTCGTGAGAGACTAGTGGAGGAAATTGATGTGGAAAAACCGTATCCTCGGAAAGGCAAGACTCGCATGCCCCGCAAGATGGTTCATACCACTGCAATCCGCGAGCTTGGCTACCCGTATGAGGAAGAGGTGTGTATACAGTTCTTTCACGCTTTGGACAAAAAAGAAGGTCTAGAGTCTATTTTACCGATCGATAAGCTGACATCTTTGGTCCAAGGGTAAAATGGTTGTCATTCAGCTGGCTCTGTCCAAAGAACAAATTGATGAGGTCATCGGGAGAAGTCGCGAGATCAAGCGCCTGACCGAGAGTAAGTCACCCTTTCGCTTCGAGTCCGCAGGCAGCAGGCACTAACTGCATGATTTTAAAGCACGCGTTATCCACACCAGCTCGCCGTCCCCAGTTCGCGCCCGCCGTCGAGACAGAACTGTGGAGCGAGTTCCGATGGAGGCCTATACCCCTAGAACCAGCCACGACACTCTTATCATCGAGGCGTCTCCGTCACGGCATCGATCTCATTCGCGCCACCACCACTACCACCACCCCCATGGTGAGCTTTTGGAAAAGAAAGTGACCAGGACTGTATCACGTACCCGAGACATTTCGGTGCATGGACGACCCCGTCGTCGATCGTCACCAGTACGCAGATATGAGCGTTATGAGGAGCAACCTAGCAAGACTCACGCTGGGTCCCTGGCAGTTGTGGTGCGGCCCCGCGATAGTGACGAAGATCTGCGGGAATATGCGCTTGAGCGACGTGGCAGCGGAGAGTATGTCCGAGACACGGAGATCATTGGGGATGGGGTTGCGGAGGAGATTCATGAAGTGAAGAGAGAGCGTAGAGGTACGAAACATATGTTGTTCTATCACCCATTTGGATGCTAATGCCTTTCTAGGTCCAAGTTCCCGCATGATGCGTGCGATGATGGCGACATTGACGTAGTCTGGTCGAGTTGTGGTGTTATACAAATTCTTGCTTTTATGACGCTGACTTACGACTTATCGATTACCCTTTCGGTGTTTCTTATAATAACTGTGATCTTCTTTTCCTATTTTGTTCTTCCCTTTGCTTTCTTATCATGTACTATAACAGCTTGACTGCGTTTCTCTCTGTATTATTTGACTAGCCCAGTTTGACGATCATTTGGCGAAGATAATGATGACTATGCGAGCAACGATGACTATAAACAAATACTTATGACTCATGACTCATGACCATCTAACAAGTGAATTTAAGTAGTCAGAGACCTGATTCTGCATGATCTACTCCAGCCACCTAAGCGTGCTACTGCAAGCGATTTCTCCCACCGCCTGCTGCCAACTCATCGCCCATGGATTGATTGTTCTTCCAACCAAGCTATTGCCAGGCGGGAACTTGAACTATTCCAGAAGCGTAATTGCCGGCACGAAACCGTGGCGGGGCCAGGCGGTGTCAGACCGACGGAAAGTGGCCTCGACGCTTGCGATCATCTCAAAACACTCTGCCTCTGCAAGCCACAGATAGGCTATCTTAGCTTTTTACAAAAACCTTTGCATCGCCTCTACTGAATATCTACCAGTAGGACTGTACCGACTTTCACCATGGACAAGTTCTCAGCGTTCGGAAAGAACCTCAGGTGAGATAAATGATCGTCCTTCTCCTGAGTGTGGCTTGTGCCAGGAGTTGGTAGTGGATTCCGTATCCAGCCTCTTCCCAGCGGCTGCGCACGAGCTTGAGCTGCCATCATCGATCAGACATTCACGCTAATATTTCGCTTCGATGGGATATTCAGCGCGAGCTTCTCTCCCTTTGCCCAGCGCACTCAGCAGATGATCCGCGAGCAACTCGGTCAGGCAGAAGACCGGACTCAGCTTCCCGATGAATACATCGAATTGGAGAAGCGCGTGGATGCGCTGAAGATTGTCCACCAGAAGCTCCTCCAGGTCACGTAAGGGCATCTAAGTATTCCCCGGTCTTGAATGTTACCTGCTCACGTCCCAACCTCCTAGCTCCCAATACTCCAACGAAGCCTACGACTACCCTCCCAACATCCGTGAATCCTTCAATGATCTCGGTCGCACGATCAACGAGAAGGTCTCGCTTCTTTCCCAAGCCTCGTCGCCTGCCGAGGCCCAGGCGGCCCTGGTCGCCCCCCCCTCGGCCAAGCCCCAGCCCAAGACCTTCAACCACGCCATCGCTCGCGCCTCGCTGGCCGGATCCCAGACCCTGGCGCAATCCTCTCACGGCGAGGACCCCCTGGCTACTGCCCTGGAGAAGTACGCGCTCGCCGAGGAAAAGGTGGGCGAGGCCCGTCTGGCCCAGGATGCTCAGATCCAGTCGCGCTTCCTGGCTGGGTGGAACACCACGCTGAACACAAACCTGATGTTCGCGGCCAAGGCCCGCAAGAACGTCGAGAACGCTCGTCTCATGCTGGACTCGATCAAGGCGGCTAAGAAGGCTCAGGTCAAGGGAGACTGGGACAGTCTGAGCGAGGAGGCTCGCGCCGAGATTGAGCAGGCGGAGGACGAGTTCGTCGGACAGACTGAGGAAGCCGTGAGCGTGATGAAGAATGTATGTTTAGATGGCAGTGAACTTGGTGGATGATGGCTGACTATGTACCAGGTTCTCGACACCCCCGAGCCCCTCCGCAACCTGGCCGATTTGATCGCCGCGCAGCTCGAGTTCCACAAGCGGGCCTATGAGATACTCAGCGAGTTGGCTCCTGTCGTGGACGGCTTGCAGGTTGAACAAGAGGTGAGTGCATGGATTCCGGATATTCTTGGTGCTTGACTGACGTGCATTTCGACACAGGCTAGCTACCGCAAGAGCCGTGAGGGAGCTTGAAATGCCGCTCAAATTGTAAATTTCCTTGTCTTATCGTTTGCTTCTGTTGGAATCGCAGCCCCTGTTAATTCAGCCCCTGTTTGATTTTGTGGCAGTGTTCTATATCCCTCGATAGGTGGTTACATCGATCAGATTGACTACACCTTTTGTAGTGTGACTGTAGTTTGGACTGTAGTATATGTCGTTTTAGGCCAACGATGCCTGCCCCAGGCCCCAACGGCGGGCCGGTAGGGCGGTGAGCGGTGGGCCCAGGCGGTGTAGGCGGGCCCAGGCGGTGTAGGCGGGCACTTTGCCCAGCTGCCAGCTGCCAGCAAGCAGCAAGCAAGCAAGCATCACCTCTTCGGAGAAGCTCCGCCGATAACTCACCTCTGTGTCGATAACCATCATCATCCTGTCGGTCTGTCGGTCTCTGCCTGCCACGACAACCATTCTCGCCGTCCTTCACCCCCAAGTATCCCAATTGCTCGTATCTCCATATCCACTTGGCCTTCCGAACCACCCTTACCCCCGAAGCGTACACAACATCCCCGACCTCGCAATAGCAATCCATACCCCTCGAACAATCAAAGTAACCAACAGCACTCCACACCCACAGCGCAGTACACATTCCCAGACCAACCACTCAGCCAGCAACTCTCACCTACAATCAATCTATCTCCGAATATCACCCCGAGACAACAGGAGTAAAAGCACATAGTTAGGCTGGCCCTACGCTGTACGGAACAATAATTGTACTTCCTTCCACCACCACAAAGCGTATCTGCCAATCGGGACCTGGTGCTTACGCTCTCGCCACAGATTCTCTCCTCGACCTCTGGAAGACATCTCATACCGAAGCGATTATAGTCAAGATGGCGAACGGGTAAGTCACCCCCGGCCCTCGCAAATCATTCCCCGGACGGCCACCAGGAGTGCGCTTGGAAGTACCAAGCAGCAAGCAGGCTTGAATGCCCTTTCACCCACGTCCATCAACATCTCCATAACCGGAACCTCAAACCCACCCACTAACCCATGCTGCAAAACAACCAGATGGAGCATCATCATCGGCCTCATCGTCGTCGTCATCGCCTCCGTTTTGGCGTGGATCTTCAGCCCCAAGGGCGAGAATCAGACGTATGTTCATCGCACCCTCCCCTCGCCCCTAACTCCCTCCATCTTACCACCAAAGAGAGAATGCAATCTATCCGCTCAACCAAACCTCAACTAATAACATAATCGAAAACAGTGTGTTCAGAAGTACCCTGATCTTATCCTTCGTATGCTGTTATCTGATGTGGGGTATGTCTTTCCCCCATACCCTCCATGAGCCGGGCCAGGCCCCCAAAACTGAATACTGACATGTGATTCTTCTGTTATGTGTAGCGATCACGTTCCTCGCGCAGTGGCATCCGCTTATCGCGCCTAAGAGGTCGGATATTCGGCCTGATCGGGTGCCTGAGTAAATCCCTCTTTGACTTGCGATCCTGCTTTTGTGTTGAAGGAGTGTGAGTTCGGGAAGTGAGGCCTTTGTATGATGTATGTCGAGGTGGATCGGCAGGGTGGGTGTCTAGAAGTGTTGGTGATATGCTACGTACGGGCCCGTCCTGGCTTGGTTGGCGGGGAGGGTTGAATGGGATTATACCCCCGTGAATTTTGCAAGGGATTTTCTCATGTTTCTCGAACGTTTTGTATAGTTCATAGTTTATAGGTTTTCGTTGGCACGGGTGAAGGTTGTTTTGAGTTATGCGGATTCGCGAATTGCATCATGATTGTATCCTACATTTTTCTTCTCTTGGGCGAGGGGGAGTTATATGTATGTTGCGTATACGGAGGTGGAGGTAGAGGAGCTAAAAGATAAGCATGGATCTGTGTTTGTTGATGCTTCCCGTTAAGCTTAGGTTAACTAACTCCGACCAACCCCAAGATCACTCTCTGGACTGACCACCGCGCCACCAACCCCGTCACCGCCAACGCCACGGCCCGCAGATACCCGCATCCAAGCAGGATATACAGTGCCTCAATGTTACTCAGTAGCACAAGATGCGAATCCGCCGCACCCAGGGACAGCAGCGAGCCCATTAACTCGAAGAACTCGGCGAGATAGCCGGTGGGAACGGACTCTGGCAGTGCGCGCACAATACTGTCCAAGAGGGAGGAGGAAAGTGACGACGATGATGATGATAACGATGATGTGGAGGAGGTCTGTGTGGCTGTTGTGATGGCGGCGGTGATTGCTGCGACAGGAGTGAGGATGCTGTCGAAAGCTGTGGGTGAGCCAGTACTGGCACTACTGCCGATTTGATCAATGGCAGAGTGCGAAGCGGTGGTAGTGGTGGTGGTGGTGAAAGCGTTGCCGCTGCCGTCCGGGCCCCAGATGACGAGGAGGATGGGAAATAGCTTCGCGCAGCTGCTGACGAGAAGCGCGGTGCTGATGGCGGTGGGGCTTGCAGGGGAGGGTGGGGGCAATGGCTTGATATTCATTCCCATGGGGATGTTCATGGCCATGTTTTGGGCGGGGCCGGTGGAGGAGCGGCGGAGCGGCGGCGGAGGGGGGGAGTGGGCGGTTGGGGTTGGGGTTTGAGATTCGCTGCCTGTCGTGATGGTGCCAGTGGATGTTGTTGTTGCTGGATCTTGGAGAGAAGAAGATGAGCCCTGCGGGATGAGCTTAGGTGGGCTGAGGATCGTTGCAGGGGTGGGTGTGGCAGCCGGGGAGAGTTGGGAGGCTGGAAATGACGGTAGCACCGGGGTGGAGGGATGAGAGGCCTCTGTCCCGGTGTTGTTTGTTGTATTGCTCTTCGCGACGTGACCCCGGGGCGTTGGGGCGAGGATCGAGGCAAGGAGACGGATGGTGAGATGATGAGCAAGCGTCGCAAGCGCGTTCAGACTGAGGAAGAAGAGGTATTGGACGATGACGGGGGCGCGCCAAAGGAAGGTATCGACAATGGAGGGCGATTTCTCAATGCGAGCCCAGGTGAGGTAGACATCGAACAGGAGTAGGAGGATCCCGAGACGGATGATGGAGCGCTGAGAACGTCAGCTATTGAGTGATAAAGTGTTGACAGTGGGTGGTCTTACATCGAATTGGTTGTCATAGCCTCCTAATCGATTGAAGAGCAGATGGCGATATACCTGGTACATTTAGCTTTGGGTTCAATTTGCAGAGCAAG
This sequence comes from Aspergillus aculeatus ATCC 16872, assembly GCF_001890905.1. Classification (NCBI taxonomy): domain Eukaryota; kingdom Fungi; phylum Ascomycota; class Eurotiomycetes; order Eurotiales; family Aspergillaceae; genus Aspergillus; species Aspergillus aculeatus. The sequence continues at coordinate 1,887,759 of NW_017962979.1, forward strand.
AGCCGCACCTGTGGTTTGATCAGGACAAGATCGATGAAGAGTACGACAAAGTCATATTCGACATATTTGTCGGCGAAGCGCTGGCAGCGCGGACATTGAGTCAGGCGAACTCCTTTACCCAATGATCGGTCATCAGCACGGCTGTAGGTGCTGTACAGATGGGAGACTGGATATGAGCACTCGATGCAGATGGGCATCGTGTCACTTGTAACTGATTATAAAATCATCGTTGATATAAATGCAACATGCTATGAGGAATGATGGAAGAGAGGAAAAGGAAAGGAGAAAGAGTCGACTCCAATCTCGGCGCGGAGATCAAAGGCGGTGAAGACCTTCTCCGCAGCGGCTGTCCCTGGTCTGTTTACTCCGCATCTCCACTCCAGTTCCGGCCCCTCGTTTCAACCGACGCAACAGCTGGCTAGTCAATCTATTGCATCCTAGTTGCTTTATAACCATTCTCTTCCAATGTTGACCGTCAAGAATATATTCAGGTCCTCGGAAGCTAAAGCTTACTTCCCACATCCGGGCTCTTGACATACGCCAGGATATCATTCCGACCACTCGCCAACCGTTCTGGGGTTGTCTTGAACAGCCGTGGAACTCCACTTTCCTCATAAGCTGCACCATCCACAACCATCCGTGCGATGCCCCGCGCAGACAAGAAAATCTGCGGCATGCCATGACCACTATAACCAGCGATTACGAGCTGACCGGGTTTACCTGGCACATGTCCAACATGCGGTAGAGCATCACTGCTATATCCCATCACTACTCAAACATTAGCCCAACGACCATAGGACGCAACAAGTCGATCAACAAGGGCTTACCTCCTGACCACACACGGTCCGTATATGCCCCCGTATTCTCCCAGCCGTGGAAAGTACGCTGCATATAGTTGTCAAAATATCGTGTCGCACCGTCCACCACCCGGCCATCATCAGTGTTGTGGTACCAACTGGGAATGTCCTGTTTGTAGAAGGTGGACTTCGCACCGCCCACGATGATACTACCGTCAGGACGTGGAATCAAGTAGTCATAGTCCCAGGCGTTGAAGCGCAGAGTATACGAGCAGTCCATGGGCACAGTAGGTGGGTTTGGAACCACGATGCGACTGCAGAATCCCCGCACGGGGACGATCTTGTCCCGGTACTGTGGTGCAAGGGCAGCAGTGTATGCATTGGTGGCGAAGATGACCGTCTTGGTGCGAATCGAGCCGCGGTCAGTGGTGAGGGTCCATCGTCCTTCAGCATCCGGGTCATTAGAGATCTGCCGTACCGGGGTGTTCGTCTGCAGATTCACCCCGGCGGCAATGGCGAGCTTCAGAAGGTGCATGATAAGCTTGTACGGCCACAGGCGCCCGGTGCGTTGGCTAAAGCACCCCCGAGCTCCTTTGACGGCCGACACCTGCCAAAGTCGGCGGACCTAAGCATGTGCATACATACGGAACATGATTGCGATAAACTCACAGCTTCAGCAGCCTCCAGCCCGGTAAATTTCACATCTTCTACAGACTTTACCCCCTTCGCGACCAGAGAATCATAACCCGCCTTGACCTTGGCAAGTTGGGCTGGGTCAAAGTGCACATCGCAGACGCGGTTCACTTCCATATCACAATCGATCTTCTCTTTCTCCACCAAGGCCTGTACTGCAGAGACATGTTCCATCTCGAATGCGGCCACTTCGGCCGCCGCCTTGACTCCGTACTCATTGGCCAGGTTGCCGACTCGGCTGTAGACATCGGGCTTGAGATGGCCACCTGTGCAAACCGCGGGGCAGATGGACGCCCCACAAATTAGCGAATGCTCATGATCCAGAACTACTTCATGAGCGAAGCTTCATACCGTTGCGTCCGGTAGCCCCCGAGCAAGCCTGCCGTGCTTCAAGAATGATGATGGACGGCTGCCTCTTTCCGCCGGCAGTCGCACGCTCCAAGCAATGATAAGCAGTAGATGCGCCGGCGTAGCCAGCTCCGATGACGGCAATGTCGCAGGTTTCGGGTAGAGCGTCGGTGGAACGATGATTGTCCAATGGATCGGGCTCCGACCGCCAGAATGAGGACATGCTATTTACAGCTGGAAATGGGCTGGTCATGGTGAGAGGATCGGTTGGGGACACTTGAACTATGATAGAACTATGGAAGAGGACAATGAGTAGAGCGCATGGCTCAATTCATAATTATACTGGAAGACCATTACCATATCTAGTAGCGCATACTTAGTGCCCTTGAGAGAAGATAAGGCGCCTGATAGCTATGGGCGCAACCTATAGTATTGGACAAAATCGCCGACAGGTTGCAGCGGGGAAGAATCAAACAAGACATTGCCTCCCTTGCCGGTGAGGGGAAGACGGGAGTATTGTCAGATTACTCCTTGTATACCAGGCTGGGGCCCGCTTATCTTAAATCGGGCCATCTGTTATCAATGCTAATGATATCCTGGTTCGGCAGTCTATACTTCCCAACACGGCGCGTTCGACGATTCTTCCCAGAGATTCACCAAGTTCCAGCAAAAGAGATAGTTTAAAGTGGAGGGACCCGGAAGGATTGAAATTCGACAAGCTAGAATAGAAGAAGAAAGATTTACCTTGTAGCGTAGAAAGGCAGCACATTGGAGCATCAATCATGCCCCAAGCACCCTCTTAAGCCCTAAGCAGCAGTAGAAACCCGCAATTTAACTTATCCATCATTTTGACAAGGCAGGGTCTACTACAAGTAGACAAAGCATAAAGCACTGGCCGAATCACGCCAACTACCGCCCTCCTCACCGCCCACACAGCAGAACCTAACGAACCTCGCAGCAGGAAATCCGGCTCTCCCCACATTCCAGGCCCAAAAAACGACGATCCGGAAAACTGTTCAATTTAGGCGGTGGCAGGAAACAAGGTACCTGCGGGCGCGCGGGCGGTGGTGGCTCAGCAAAAAGCGACCTGGGAAACTGTTCAATGGCAGAAAACACCCCCCCCCCTCCCCCGGGGGGGGGGGGTGTTACCGCCTACCTGACCGCCGTAACCCAGCAGAAGCTAACGAACCTCGCAGCGACAGATTCCCAGAATCTCTGGAAATGCAGAAAACCAATCTCCAAAAAACGACCGAGCAGAGTGGTTAATTTGGGCGGTGGCAGAATTGTCCTGCTAAAGCGGCAACCTATGGGTCTGCCTGCCGGGCACCAAGCGGGCGTAGGGGTCCGCCGCATGCTTCACCGCCTATGCCTACCTGTTGTGGCAGAATTTATCCGTCGGAGGGGCTATCTACTGTCGCTTTGTGGGGCATGCATACTGGATCTGGACATGTTACTATGTAGAATCTGCTGGAGGGTCCGCTACTGTTTGGGAATTTCCGGCGCTCAGAACTGGGGACTATGAGGACTCTAGCGGTGCTTTAGCAGATCTATGTCTTGATCCTTTGATATACTTTTTTACTGATTGGTAGTAATGGCGTGCAATGCAAGATTCGTAGTTGCATCTATGGATCCTCGGATCCGAGGCCTCAGTGGCTTTGTTCGGTGTATCATTCATTTTGATTCCTCAATGCCTTCTTCCAAGGCCAAAAACGAATCTACTGCCATCGATCTGCATCCTTAAACCACAGGTTCCTTCCTCTTCTTTCTCAGAAACTCCTCCTGCTCTTTCTGACTCTCTTTCAAATCAAGGAAGAAAGCCAGCCCCGCGAAGCTGGCCAAACTCAACGCAAACAGGAAATAGAATGGCGTGGAGTTATTCCCACTCGGCGAGGCATCGATGATGGCGCTCGACACCAGCGGTCCGATAAAGGAGGAGGTCTTGCCGATGATGCTGAACAGACTAAAGAAGAGGAACTCGTGGCCCCGCGGGGTGACTTCGGAGATCATGATCATGGAGTAGCTGTACCACGGGCAAACAAGCAACCCGTAGTAGACTTGATATACCTAATCCCGGAGACCTTGGTCAGAAAGTGTATGGGCGGGACCTCGACAGGGCGGAGAATGTACTTACCCAGATTTCCCAGAGATGGTGGAATCCGAATTTCTGCGTCCAGATGCCAATCATGCCCCAGCCGTCGAGGAGAATAATGGCGATGGCAACAATGTTGAACATGGTTTTGGTGGTCAGGTCGAAGCGTCGCTGGAAATACCAGAATGTATAAATGCCGACGGCCTGGATATGTTGTTAAGATTCCAGGTGGCCCCAGCATGTACGCACGATATAAGGAATTACGAACCTGGGCGGCGATACCAGCCAGCAAGACATATGTCAGTTCAAGGGAATTATACGACACAATGTTGTTTTGCAAGGTGGAGATAACGGTCACGGTGGTGTTCAATGAGTCGCCGAGGAGGAAGTAACCTAGGAGTGCACTGCAGTTAGTCCAGGCACCTTCACTTCAGAGATGCAGGTAGACATACCAACGAGATAAATCAGGCTCTGCTTCAACGTCCAGATATCCTTCAGCGCACGGACAAGCTGCTTCAATCCAGCAACAATGATATTGTTTCCCTCCGGATCCTGTCCCGGCCGACGCTTCTCCAGCACGAACCATGGTATCGACACCAGCAGCCAAACGCCACTGGCGAAGGCGATCAGAACGCTCAACCCCCAGTTGTTGTTCGCTTCGCTCGCATTGACATGCAAGGCGAACATGATGCCCACAATGATGGCGAGGATGACCAGCTCACTGACCGACTGCACGTAGAAGGCCACATTGGACAGCTGGGTGCGCTTCATCGAGTCCGCATGATCGTACTCCTCCCTCGAGATGCGGCCCGCGGAATATTCATCCGCCGCATCGCGCATCTCGATCGTGTTCCTGGCGAGGCCCGGGAACGCCGCCGTCCAGAAGGTGAGGGTCGTCTGGTACGCGATCAGCCCGACGATGTACAACCCCACGCCGACGCTCCATTTGTCCGCCTCGTGGACCCCCAGCCACGCAAAGCCGATCGCCCACGCGATGATCGACAGCACGATCAAGATGTTCGGCCGCCAGTTCCCGAAGTCGGCGAAACTGCCAATAACCAAGAATACGACCACCTGGATCGCAAACGAGATGCCGTTGCAGAGGAGGACGATACTATTGACCGACCGCTGGCGGCCGGCGAAATTCAACGTTCCCTGATCGCCTGCGGCTTGCGATAAGAGATTCTGGAACGCCGTTGGGGCAAAGTCTGCAATTGTGAATTGCTGTTAGCCTGACGACTCGAGAGTGATCTTTTTTCTTGCCGATGATACCGATCCTCATGCAGATGCCGTTTGCAGCAACAATTGGGGAAGAGAGTCTCACTGAACAAGGATAACCCATTGTTACCGATATAGTAACTAAAAGATCGTCGGAAGTATTTGTTTAGCAATTATTCCGCCAGGAGATCATACTCCACGCACGCATAGTAGGCCCAAATCTCCCATCTTGTCGTGCGATATTGAACGTCGAAGGAATCCGGTGCTCGCTGCTGCTCTTGTTCGCCGCCGCTGTCCGTAGGACTGTCTTGTAGCTCGTGAACACTGTCAACATTGATCGGCTTCAGCCCATGTTTCAAAGAGGGCTCTTCAACGGGAAGACCTGTTGAAGCCATTTCCATTCTTTTTTTTTTCAGTTTTAAAATTCCAAAACGTTGAGATTTGTTTTTTCAATGCGCTAAAGAATAGTGCGCACTGCAGGAAATTTATACGGGCGATTGACTGGCTGGAGGGGCTGGAACCCCGCGTCTAAGATCGTCAAGCGTGATAAGAGCAGATAAGGTGATTGGTACGGTCGATGGTAACGAGTAAGTCAACAGTGATCTTAAGTGGATTGTTGGTGTCGTGCGTGGGTTTTTTTCCCTTTCGTGGCCAACGAACAGAATACGCTGGGAGGCAATTTGACTGCAGGCGTGCTAAAGGATCAGACCAATTGAGCGTAACAGGCATTGGAAAGAAAGGTCTGCACTGATCGAAGGCACTAATGATATTTCGTCGGTTCAGTTGACCTTCGCCATCGCAGGATTTGTCCAGGAGCAGGGAAGGATGCAGTAGAAAGCCGGGGGGCGATGGCGAATTGTCGCGATTGCGTTGCGAGTGGTTACATTGTGGTGGACGCTCATGCACAAACAATTCCGTTTTCAGGCAGCCACTCCCCCGGGTCTTCACAGTTGCATACATCTAGTACCACGTGGTCGATTCTTGACGATCGATGCTGTCAAATCATATTGTTCGAGTCTAGACCGGCTATTATCTACACTATATAACTGCATCTATGTGTCTGAGTTCTCCGTACGAGGTCTGTACAGTACGCCACCCAAGTAGCCCCCAAGGAAAAGAAAACTGGCTGCCGCTTCTTGCCCCATGCACTCATCACAGCTTGGCCTGTCCACTTTCTATAGATGACCAGCTCTTCTCATCGAGCTTCTTGTACTGTGTGCCATCCAGCCAGTACAGCTTGTCACCGTCCCAGTCCGTCCGTGGGTCCCATCCCTTCTTGGTCAGAGCTCCTTTGGCTTGCTTGAACGTAACTCCGGTTTCCACCCTGGCGGTAGGTCAGCAAAATACTCCCTTTTGCAATAGATTTGAAATGGTAGCGGGGTGCCTACTTCTGTGTGAGTCGAATTAGCCGAGGGAAAGCATAAGACGGCACTCCCCTCTTCTTCAACTCGGGATAGAGGTTGGCCATGACTTCGGTCTCGGTGGCGGGTGAAGCATCCTCGAGGGTAATACCTGCAGCACCAGCTTGGCCATCATACCTAGTAAGAGCCACTCGTCAGCATGGAAGCACATTCAGATTGCAGTCATGGCCTGCGCCCAGGAGATTCAATGACATACGCGCTCAACTTCACACCGTATACCACGGCATCGTGAATAGCCGGAAGCCGGCAGATGTGATCTCGAATCTCGCCCGCACTCACGTTCTCGCCCTTCCAGCGGAACGTGTCACCCACGCGGTCCTGGAACCTGACCCAGCCGTCGTGATCCCGAACCACCAGATCTCCGGTGCGTTGGAACAGATCCCCTTTCTCGAAGACATCGCGCAGCAACTTCTTCTCTGTGGCGTCCTCGTTGTGGAGGTATTCGGTGAGGAGGCCGCGGCTCTTCACCCTCCCGATCGCCTCTCCTTCTTCGCCGAGTCTGGATTTCACGCAGAAGCCTGTCTTGGGATCCCGGTACGGCATTTCCGTTTCCGTGTCATATTTGACAATATAGGTATCGGTTTCCATCGCACGCTTGATGAAGCCCGAATGTCCGACCTTGCCGGCGGCCCACGCGCCCTCTCCAAAGTTATCAAACTTGGCCACTCCTTCTGTGGATCTATAGAATTCGCGGATCTCAGGCACGCCGAAGCGTTGTCGGAAACGCTCCCAAATCTCACCCCGCAAGCCATTGCCGTTGGCGACTATGCAGGCATGGTTGCGATCGTAGGGGGAAGGGGGTGTCGATAGGAGATACCGACAGAGCTCACCAATGTATAGTATGCGTGTTGCTCGCGAATCATGCACGTCCTTCCAGAATTGCGAAGCGGAGAACTTTCGCCGGAGACAGAGCGTACCGGCGTTTCCAACGGAGTAACAGATACCAGTGAAGTAAGCCGTTCCATGGAAGAGGGGAAGGGAGGAGTAAGTCCGCAGAGGGTAGTACTTGGAGCGGTTGTTGATGTCAACCGTCTGGGGGTTAGATGTGATTAGCCCCATCATGTTGCGAATAGCGCAAGCTTTGGGCTTGCCCGTGGTGCCCGAGGTGTAGATAAGTGCGCTCAGGTCACTAGGAGATCTCTTAGCAGCAGACAGCCCCGTGGGCGAAAATTGCTGTAGGTCTGCTGATGTGATAAGTTCTGCTGTACCGGAAGAAACCCCTTCGAAAGATGTCAGGTTGAAGGCGAGATGCGGCAAATCCGAACAGACATGTTGCGACAGATCGGGTGTTGAAATAATGAACTTGCTGCCGGAGACACTGAGGCAGTGAGTGAAGGTGTCGTCTGCCCAGTTTCAATCAGCTCAGCCCTAACTTCAATCAGACGTGCTCGTCACGTATCCTTACCGCGAAGGTTTGTGTTGATGAGAGCAGCAACAGCTCCGAGTTTCGAGAGTGCGTAGATGGTCACGACCATCTCCGGGGAATTGGTGGTGAAGACGCCCACGAAGTCTCCCGGGCCTATACTTCTGGCGTGAAGAAGAGCAGCAAATCGATCAACCACTGTTGCATAAGGTTAGCCGGACCGAAGCTCCTTGGGGACAATGGTTGGGTTCACATACAATCCTTCAATTGAGCATATGTCCATGTCTTGTTCTCAAACCAAAGTGCCTCGTCTGCGCCGTGACCTTCTACTTCGACGACTCGTTCGAGCATCTTGTAGATGGTGGCCGTATCGCCCAGCTGCGCAATGCGTTGACCCAAACGATTTGTCCATGATCTGTCTTTGTACAGCGCTGAGACATCACTGGCAATGGAATATTTTGCATTGAGGTATGCACCTGCCGCCACAGAGAGGGCAGATGCAATTGCAAGGGAGGATGTGCTTATCTCCGAGAAGAGCTCCATGCTGACAGTACCTAGTACTTTTCCCCAGCCTTGATCGTCTTGGGGGGGAGTGTGTATGTGTATGAGAGAGACTCGGACAGTGACGGCTGCAATTGATGGGTTCAGAAGCTATGTAATAAGGACACGGACCTCGATTGCGTCGGGTCAGTCCAGTTATCTAAGAAAAACAGCGTCTAGAGGTCAAGATCTGGGGTAGTTAACAATTAAAGGCATCCGAATGGCGAATGGGGGCTAGCAGAAAGTTCGGAATCTGGGGTCGGGAGACAAAACAGCTGGGAACTGCCGTCGTCTGGTACGGCTGTAAGTTAACGTTACCAGAGTTGGTTTATCTAAGCAACCTTTCAGACCGCGGCGGTAATTAACAGTCCAGTCGCATCCATGCAGGCTAAGTTATCAATAACTGGAAGATAGATAAATCATGCTCTCTGTATGCAATCATGTTGGGCTGGATAATCTGGCTGTCTGACTTTAGTGGGAGTATGGTTCTATTCCGCCCAGCAGCGAGGAGGGAGACTCTGCATATGAGCCAGATGGTAGACTTCAGTCCCATCATCGTGAACAGTTTGGCAGTTAATCATTGACTGTCCGCTCTGAGTCGGACCGTCGGGGTCGGGACATGTTTGCCAAAGTCGTCCCCTTCTACTCGATTATCCTCAGCTGTCATGATGAATCCCGTGTATTATTTCAATGCACGGGGTATCTGACAAGATAACCTTGGAAACTTGACCCGCAACTGACAGGACGCGCGGGGAGAACTCACAGAAGAAATCCCAATGAGAATGGAAATCCGGAGGGGCCGACCACCGACTGAGCCGAGGCCGACTGAACTTACCGTATCTTACCAATCTTACCAGTTTTACCACTCCAGTACAGGCTTCCTCCCCGAGTCTGCAGCAAACCACTCACGCCTCGGCTTGAACTACGTGTCGGCCATTTGAACTGCCTCTATGCTCACCCGGCCTTTCCATGGATCACCCACAGACCCAATTCACATCTGTACGTAAAAGGTTGGCGGAGAGAACCTCATGAGGGGGGGGCAAAGGTGGATACACTGGATACAGTAGACCCGCTCGATCGGCATTGCAAGCCTGGTCGCTCCCACTCCCTAACCCGATCTCGGCTCGGCTGCTTTTCTGCATCTGGCTTGCCCTGTTGTTGCTGGAGCCGCGGCTGTTTGTCCGGCGGCGGTTTGCCCCAGCTTAATAAAACAATCCCAACTCCTGGGGAAGAGTGTCTGATCAACCTTTCTATTGTTTCTTTGCTCTGACCTCTGACTTTCTTTCTCATACTCACCGCAGCCTCCTAATAGTCGGGCAAAGAATTTCTTTCAACTTTAAGTGGGAAAGAAGAAAGATATAGAACTAGCACAATGTCTTCCCCTCAGCAACGGTTATCTTCGATCGCAAACCAGCTTGCCAGCCCGGCAGCTGCCTCTGCCCGGCAAAAGCTTCTGACCCAGAACCCTGACGATATTGTATGGCACTACAGCAACCTACCCTGATCCGTATTCTAGACTGGAGCTGACTTGAGATTATTAGGTGATCACATTTGCCGCCAGAACTCCCCTCACAAAGGCCAGAAAGGGCGGACTCAAAGACACTACGCTTGACAACCTCTTGATCTCGTTGCTCACAGTAAGTCATTTGTGTCTGCTTGCGTCACTTGCCCGTTGGCTGACCGCATCATCCATTAGTCTATTCGCGAAAAATCTAACCTGGACCCGAATCTCGTTGAAGATGTTTGTGTCGGGAACGTCTTGTGTCCCGGTTCCGCCTATGTTGCACGCTCTGCAGTATTGGCTGCAGGATTTCCGGTAACTGCAGCTGCTTCTGTTGCCAACCGTTTCTGTTCTTCTGGCTTGCTGGCCATCCAGAATATCGCCAACCAGATCATCGCTGGATCCATTGACGTCGGCATTGCGGTTGGAGCGGAGAGCATGAGTACCAATGCCGATGGAGGCGCGCCTGAGATGTCCTCCCAGGTCACGGCACACCCCATTGCTTCGCAGAATGCACAGCCCATGGGCCAAACATCCGAGAACGTCGCCGCTCAATTCAACATCTCTCGTGAACAACACGACCAATTTGCGGCAAAGAGCTACCAGAAAGCCGAGCACGCTCAGAAGTCAGGCTGGTTTGAGGATGAGATTGTCCCCGTCAAGACTCAAATCAAGGACCCCAAGACTGGTGAGGTGAAGGATATCATCGTCGATCGCGATGACGGTATTCGATACGGCACGACTGCGGAGTCGCTGGGCAAGATCCGCTCGGCCTTTCCCCAATGGAAACCCAGCGCCACCACGGGTGGAAACGCCAGTCAGATAACCGATGGTGCCGCAGGTCTGATTCTTATGAAGCGTTCCCGCGCCCAAGAACTCGGTCAACCCATTCTGGCTAAGTTCTGCGGCGCCACCGTGGCCGGCTTGGAGCCCAGAATCATGGGTATCGGTCCGTCCATCGCTATCCCCAAGATCCTTTCCAAGGTCGGGCTGTCCAAGGAGGAGGTTGATATCTTCGAGATCAATGAGGCCTTCGCATCGATGGTACGCGCACTTTCACTCCATAAAAGCACGATCAAGGACTAACTCTCCACATAGGGAACGTACTGCGTGCAGAAGCTAGCCTTGGACGAGGCCAAAGTTAACCCTCGAGGTGGTGCTATGTAAGTCTGCGTGGTTTCTTTCCGAAGCATCATCTGCTAATTGAATCTAGTGCTTTCGGCCACCCCCTGGGCTGCACTGGAGCTCGCCAAGTTGTCACCGCCCTCTCAGAGCTGCGCCGTCAAAATAAGAGAGTCGCGGTGACCTCGATGTGTGTCGGAACCGTAAGTTCACTCCAAGTAGAGTAGCCGATTACTGCTCAATGCTGACTGAGGTTTTCATTTTAGGGCATGGGAATGGCGGGCATCTTTGTCTCCGAGCATTGAAGCAGAGGTTGAACCTGTAAATAGCTATATTTTGATGAATACGTCCAATACATAAGTTTAAGAGAGTCAGGAGTGAAGCCATTATCTGTGTGTTGGTCAGTTATGAAAGTTTAGCATTGCGGAGATTGATGTACAAGGCATATGCGTGAACAACGATAAGCTGTGCCCTTTGGGCCGGTGTGTGGTGGGTCAATAACCCCAGATTGAGTACCTTTACTCCATAGCAAAGTGGTCCATACTACAATAGACCTGAAGAGGTCATCAAGAATCACAATTGGAATGAAGCCACCAGCTCGAGAACTCGAATTAAATTAGATTGATCGGCCATGCATTCATTTCAATTCCAATAGGCAAGGACTGGAAAGGGCGCAGGCGCCATCACGTGGGTTTCCCCCCCTAGCCGTCGTCATCGGCGGCTGCCAAGCCAGGTACGTCCCATGACACCGCTCTTCGTCTCCTCCATTTCGCCTCCTCACCGTGCATCACTCCGCTTCCCATTAAGCTCTTCTGCTCGTAAACTATACAGCATATACTTTATCCTCACCCGCCCATTTCGTTCTCAGCTCCCACATCGCGCTCACTTCGTTAGGTCACAACACGCCACAGTCCCCCAGGTCTTGCAACCATGAAGCTCTTATCTACTGCCGCCGCAGTCCTCCTCAGCGTCGCTCCCTTCGCCGTTACCGCTCGGTCGATCGACTTCTTCAACTCGCAGTCTCCGATCAGTACCAATGGAATCCCTGTTAAAGGCGATAATCCCTTAGAATACTGCGCTAATCCTTCCGGCGACGTCCTCGAGATCAAGAAAGTCGACTTGTCCCCTAATCCTCCTCTTCCGTACGTCGTACTGCGATACAGCCGCTTGTCATCCCGTGATATTCATCGCTAATCTTTCGCAGTGGCCATACTCTTACAATCGAGGCCAGTGGCACATTGAAGGAGCCGATCGAGAAGGGTGCTTACGTTCTGCTCGAGGTCAAATATGGTCTGATTACTCTGATCAGGCAGAAGGCCGATCTCTGCGATCAACTTACCAATGTTGACCTCGAATGCCCGTTGGACAAAGGCGATCTGGTCTTGACAAAGCAGGTCGACCTGCCCAGTCAAATTCCTCCGGTACGTTCCACTACCACGAAGACCCAAACTGCCACGAACCGAAACTGACCTAAGGCATCTATTATTTAGGGCAAATACACGGTCCATGCCGATGTCATGTCTGTGAATGATGAGCGGATTACCTGCCTCGACGCGCGAAACATTGAGTTCAAGAGGGGCTCTCTCTTCTAAATGCCACTAGCATAACTCCGGGTGCTTACCACTCATCTTATGATGCACATCAGCTGTGGATTGTGCTAGATGTTCACGAGCTCTTTCACTGCCCATGATTGTTTGTATTGCAAGCTGACAACCGTCTTGTGACCTCCTTTGCTTTAAGTCCGGTTATTATGTCCAGTTATTCTGCTTGTTGTTGACCAGTGCTCCATTAGCTGCTGTTTTACGCTTCACGATCATTACTACTCGGCCTCCTCGCCTGCGTTCTGTTATTTATGGCGTTCTGGAGCATTTGCTCAGAGGCATAGCATACTGTCATATTCTTCACGACCGCTCACCGTTGGGCTTCCCCTGTCACCATAGTACTAATACCATGTGTACCAAGATCAAATGAGGAGACTTTGTCTGCTAGCGTATCAAAGATTAAACTCCAGACACCGTAATCAGAGTTAACAGTGTACATAGAGACTGGTATGTGAAAAATAATACCATTAGACAGGTTCTGAATATCAGCAACGCTCTTGCAACATTGACAGGTGGAAGTCTATGAACAAATATCATGGGTATCTTTCTCCCGCTTTGGGAACAGTCGTTCTCCATAACAGGCGGGAGCGACCAAGTAAAGGAACAACAGGTAGTAGGGAAGCGTATGCAGCAGGGTCGATCGAGAATCTAGTCTTGTATTGATTGCTCCTAGTGGACAATCTCCTGTCCCTCCTGTCTCTGATTTACTCTCCAAAGAGTCGGCGCACCCGCTTCAACACGCTATCCTTCTCGGGATCGTAGGGATGGTCCTTGCTGGGAATCTCGAGGACCGCGGGGAAAGCCTCGGCATATGAATCGACGGCGTGGCGGATGCGTTCCGCAATCTGAGTATAGTTGTCAATATCGGGGCATTCAGCGAGCAGGCATCGCTATCATCGCGATTGAACGCGTGCGACTATCACGCTGTTCCATCACGTACATGTTGGTTGATGAGCAGGACGGCGATATCCTGTCGCTCCTGCGTGAAGCTGTGGAATGCTTTTTCGATCGCAGAGGTTTCCGTCTTCGAGTCTACGACAAGGAAGTTTCGTTGCGCGTCGGGGCCATCTGTGACGTGCTTCATCGGAGGGTCAGTTGCTGGTCGCATGCTACCCAATGTTCTTCGGATACTTTCAGGGTAACACGTACACCGATACCCGCGAGGAGAAGTCCCGTTACGGAGCTGCACGTTTTGGGTGTCCAGTCAGTTCGCGAATGACTTGTTGAAAAGGAATTCCGACGAGAGGTAGGATTTACTCTTCATCTCCGATGACAGCAAGGAACTGCCGTTCCTATCGGGCCGTTGGAGGTCAGTATGCGGGCTAGCTCAAGCAACAAAAGCGGGGGTGCTTTAAAAGGGGAGGGGGGGGGGGGTTACCTTGTAGGAGACGGCCGCAGCCGACATGGTGTTATTGTAAAAAGGAGGATGGATGTAGAAAGATGGGCTCGCCTGATCGGGTTTGTCAGGCGTTGCGAATGATCCAAGTAAGGTCTGCGGAGACAAACGCACAGCTGGCCCCGTAGTGAGTTGAGTCTCGATCCCGATAAGTTCAGTCCATCGGACGTCGTCATACTAAGTTAAGCCCCGGAGTCTGCTTATCTAAGCGGGGCCGGCCGCTAAGTTCACTCACTTATCCCTCATTGTTGTTTACAACCGGGAGGAAAACTTGCGGCTTTGACTCAATTAGCTTATCACGAGCTTGGCTCCTCAATAAGTTCTGGTTTACAGTCACTCTCCTCTGGGCATATGTCTAGCTTGCTTCTCACTTCCATTAACATCCCCATTTCCTAGCAGCCTTGCCGTCTCCGCCATGCCCCGGCTTGTGCGCCGCCGCCCGTTGACAGAGCGCATCGCATCCTACCTGAACCCTCTAGACTTTCTATTGTGGCTATCCGAGGAGGTCGACACTCATGACTGGGATCAATTCGAGAAAGACTGGGCATTGCCGCTCGGTGTGCTCCTGAACCTGACTTTCCTCATCGCCCGAGCCAACAGTCAAACAACGGGCAGTCAAGCTATAGATGATGTGTTTGGCGACGATGAAGGCACACCTTGGCTGAGTTGGTTGGTACGTGCGATCTTCTCATATGGCTCGAATTCAAGCAGCGGTGCTCACCTGTTTATCGATAGGCCTCCTTCTTGGTACACCTCCTTACGACATTTTCCGCCTTCAACGCCTTCTATACTTTTTATCGTAAACGCCTTTATCGTCTCTTCGAAGCCTCGATTGATCGTGCCCCCGCAACACCATCGGCGCACCGAGTGCGAGTCGACTCAACCCCTACAACTGCGTCTCCTTTGCGGTACTTGGCCGATGTAGTGTCTGGATCGGCACAATCGAGAGCGCATCCAGATGCTCAACGCGATGTTTGGGAGCTCGCTGTCTGGGATCCTTTCCCCATCTGCATTCGACTGTTCTGCCTGTTCAGCCCCGGCCATGTTCTAGTCTATTGGTTATTCCTACCGACTCATGTGTCTGATCCCCGCCCCAGCGTTACCATTGTGACCACTCTCTTCCTGGCAGCTCTGCTTTCAGTGCAGATGACATTCCTGTCCTCATCCTACACACAGCAGGCGAAAGACAACATGCTGGTTCATAAAGAGGTTCTCCGCGAGTATGATACCAAATATGTGCATCCTCGAACCCAACCTCTAATGAGGGATGTTGGAACTCAATTCTCGGAGTCTGATACCGACATCAAGCACAACAAGGTCGACACATTCACACCAACCTTCGTCATCAACCGAGGATTCAAGACGAGTCCAAACCCTAACTATATCAAACATATCGACCCCGAAGGATTCTCGTCAGGACAGCAATCCGCAGCGGGTACACCTAGTGGTCCCACATATCGTTCAAGTGCCCTCCAGACCCCTAGTCATTTGCGCGATGCTTCCCCTGTTGTCCGCAACCCAGTTGCATCAATTCGCCAACCTCAATTTCGACGAACTCCAACCGCTACTGGCGACGGAGGTAGCCTTGGGGTTTATTCTCACGCTAATTCTCCATTGAGAAAATCGGTCTCGGCGAATCTGGACCGCCGACTCCAAAGTAACGGAGACTTTTTCTACAAAGAGCGTGGTACAAGCGCAGTGAAAAGGCAGTCTAGCCCACTCAAACGGAGCAATGTGCCTGGGGGAGAAAGTCCAGCCACGCCAGGTCCCAGGCGGAGCCAGCCTGGCGCACGCCGTGAAACAACCCATTTCTTGTTGTAAGCATTCGGTATACGCTCAAACCTCCCTTGACCAGGTTGGCAGCAAAAAGTATTTCTTGTACAAACCATATCAGCAACTTTCGTCATGGCCCATCCCGTGACTTTGCATTCTCCAAGCATCAAGTACGGCGTTTAGTGTGTTCATCTGATTTTATTTGTCCTTGTTTATTTTTCCTTGTTTCTGAGATAAGGTCTTCTCAGAGCGGCGTTGAAGATTTCCAGTCATTTTCGGGAATGGAGTTCCCGATAGCCAGCCACTGTACAATATGCATTTCGATCCTCCGCAATCCTGAAGACCGTCTGTCTTAACTGGCCTTATCGTGTTTCTGTTGATCTGAAATCACTTCTACTTGCCTGTGAAGTGAAGGTTGCATGGCGATTCCAACGCACTCCACTTGATCACTTGATGGGTGTAAGGGCTATTGAGTTCCGTCGTTTCCTCAATTTTCTTTCCAATGCGACCAGCAGGAAGCATACTGAAACTCGGGCCTGCGTGCGGCTTCCATGCCAAATGGTATCAGAAGTTTGAGCTGCGCATTCCGCATTGGTCAGCCCGCCCTCTCCTGCCTAGATGTTCACACATTCTTCAGTGAGGCGAGCCTTGGCCGTCCAACATTCCACCCATATCATTACGCCTGTTATCCCTTAGCATTTCCTCAGCAGAACGCGTCTAGTATTGGTTTCCCCAGCCTTTCTCGCATAATGTTCGCCTGGCTCCGTCGAGCCTCGTTTTCGTCCACCACATCGTACTGTACACCTTACCGCACACTAGTCCTCGCACAGCTCCCAAATCAACGATATCGCCATCACATTCATCGCAGAGGGAATGGGTCGGTGTATTGATGCAGCCTGAAGCTGCCGGTGTTCCCTGATTGAGCAGCGGTCAAAGATGGAACACGCCCTCCACCTACCGAGCAGCGATAACATGCTGCAACTTCGAAATCCTCGTGGCAAGCGCACCAGACCCCATGACGCAGCAAAGCCCCCAGCACAAGGCATAGGGCTCCCAGGTCGGCGAACTGAACAATCTACACCGTCCAAGTCCGAGGACCCGAAGACGATGTCGGACACCGCGGCGCGGAGAACCAAACCCACCAAGCTCCCACTCCCTAAATCCCCCGGCGACAAGACCAAAGAATCTGCTGGAACACGACTTGCCGTGACTGAAACCAAGGAACAAGAAGGCGATCGCACTATTCGTCCAAAGAGATCTCTTGGGGCGTTGTCACTTGCTGCGCCGAAGCAGGCCGAGAAAGGAGGCGATCAATACTGGCGTAAAGTGCGAGACAGGTTCGAGAGGGAAATACCAGCTCCGTTGCGCAGTAAGGAGAAGCACAAGGAATACTATCAAGAGGCATACCGGAAGATCGTGTCATTGGCTACTTCACCCAGGCAAGAGATTGCTAACTATAAGTTGAGATTAACGGGAGGTATACCCCGGGATGACAAGTTACATACACGACCCGTCGGCTTGCGGAAAGATGTTCCAAACCTACATCTTGACAATCGACCTTCTCCAGGAACAAACTTCTGGAAATCCGAGACTACTCAAGCCGTTGGTCAAAGAAAACGCCCAAATACCGGAGAACGAGGGCCAGGTTTGCCGACCACT
Source organism: Aspergillus aculeatus ATCC 16872 (assembly GCF_001890905.1). Lineage (NCBI taxonomy): Eukaryota > Fungi > Ascomycota > Eurotiomycetes > Eurotiales > Aspergillaceae > Aspergillus > Aspergillus aculeatus. The sequence continues at coordinate 1,905,280 of NW_017962979.1, forward strand.
GAGACCACGCAGCCACCAACATCCGAGAAAACAGATGTAACGACCGACTCATCCGACCAGTCATATCCGATATCACCAATATCAGCACCTGCAAGTTCAGTGACCGACTGGGAGGATCGGTTTGTTGTCAACATGCCGTCAGCGAGAGAGCCAAATCCTTTGCATTTGAATGCACAGCAGATTTCCAAGTTCCAGCAGAGCATCGAGAGGGTTCACAAAGAGGGTGGAACAATGCTCGATCCTGAGACGCTTCCAAGCCCCCGTACCACCACTCCTGAGGACAAAATCATGCCTAGCGACCAACGCGAGAAAAAAATGATTGGTCTGGACGGCCAGGAGCCGAGTCCTGATCCACCTTCTTATGAGAACAACGATAATGAAGGCGCCGGGGAACCACCTCGTTATTATAGTCCTGATGAAATTGGAAAGCCACGGTTCAGCACGATTTGGGAAGAGTCACCTGGGCAGTCGACCAACACGCCTTTTGCAGCTAACGCCGACGGCTCTTTTTTAGGATGCAAGGAGATCAACGGACCGAACGACAAGAACCCGGACGAGATTTTGCTTTTTTCGACCACGGACGAGCGCCCCAGGGTCATCGACATTCCAGGCCCCAAATCCAAGATTCCCAGAGAAGGAAGAAGAGCCACGACACACGCCCTCACACCAGCAGCCCAAGAAAAGGCGCCCCCTCAGCAAGATCGAAACCCAACTTCACAGAATTCGAACCTTGCCCAATGCTCGAAGCAGTTGCCCAAGACGATGTGCAAGGACACCAATTGTCGACTGCCACAGAAGTCCGAAAATCTCTCGAAAGAGAATGTTTCGAAACTCCCTCTGAAAGAAAACCGGGCACCTCAGGCAAACACGACGACAAAGACTCACGAGCAAAAGCCACACCGCAAGTCCGACGATGTATTCATTATCACACCCACTATCACACGCACTATGGTTACGATGACAGACCTGAGGGCCCATGCTCAAAAGACCCCGGGCACACAGGAGCCCACATCTCGAGCCGCAGGAGAGATCATCACAGGCACACGGACAAAGTCCCAGGCAGGCTCATCCACGGCAGGCCTGCGACGAGTGAGGCAAAACTCGTGGGAAAGACAGACTGCAACTTGCACACCATCCTCCAAACCGACCTCTCCAAACTCAGTAAGCCCAAAGGCAACATCACCGACACAGATACCCACCATCAAACCTCGGGGCACAGAAACCGAACGCCGAACGTCGGACAAGCCAAGGCCTATACGTGGATTCATCCGTACGTCCGGGGCGTCAAAGGCGATAATAGAAGGCCCGAGCAGTCTTCCGCGAGGTAATCCTCCTCCACAGAATCATCCACCTTGCCTGGCACCTGGAAGTGGGAACACACCACCCATGGTATCACGAGGCGTGTTCGAGCCCTCCCCTGAGCTGAAGACATCATTGGTACAAGACAATGTGGCACAAGTGGCAAGCGCATCAGCTGCTCCAGATGTATCGCCTTATATCGGGACTACATCGTCTGGTCCCGAAATCTCTCCCCAGAATTCTATCAGTCGAGACGGATCGGAGGAGAGACTTTCACCTCGCGAACTCCAGAGCTTCGAAGTGGCCGAATTGGACGGACAGCAAGTTTATGAGACACCTCGAGAAGAAGGGGTATTTCATTTCAACGTCACGGACTTCAATGCTGATATCCTCGGGGACCCAGCGAAGCAATCCGAGAGCGGTACGAAACGGCCCGAAAGCACGGAGGAACCAGCCGACGACCAGCCCATATGGACTCTTATCAAAGACGCCATCATAGACTCCGCAATACAGCTTCAGCAACTCTACAGCCAAGTGATGGTAAATCGCGACAACAAAGCGATGCTGGTCCGCATTGCTTTCAACAGCATTCTCATGATGATAGAGCACTGCCTTCTGGTGCTCAAGAATTTCCTAGCATTCCTCTCCCTCTACAACTCCACCGGTGCCTGGCCCAGACCGTCCCGAAAGGACCTGGTCCGCTCGCTGATCGACCATTGCCAGGCCGCGCTGTACATTGTTACCCTGGGATTCTGCATGATGATCATCGGTCGCGCAGCGGGCTATGTCGTCCTCGTGAGTACATGGGTCATTTGGTTCGCGAAACCGTTTGCCTGGTTCTTCGGAGCCCTGGGTCGGGCATTGTGTTGATTGGGATGGATGGAAAATTTGGGTTCATCCCGGCTTATACTGTATACTATATGCTGGGGCGGTAATACTGTGTTAGTTTTTCCCTCCCGCAGTCTCGAGGCGTCATGGGTGTGTTTGTATGTGGGGGAGTTATCAGAAGCGCCGGCGATGTGCTTTTTTCTCTCCCTGAGATTGCTTTTGTTTGCGATTGGCCTATGTGTCTAGAACGGATTCTCCTCTTGTAGAGTGGGGCTGGGTGCCACCATGGCGGTGGGGTTGTCTTACATTTTACGAGGTTCCTCTTCTGGCGTTCGTTCTGCAGCCATTCATTCTTATGCCCACTCAACGGTGCTGTCATTTATTATCATCCTTCGAATATGAACAAACAGACGAATCCTTATTGCTGCATTTTGCTGTAGATCTTGAGATGCTAGGTAAACGGTACACGGGTCTAGTTTCGGATTGGTAGGTAGGAAATCCATTGCAGTCTGGGACAGGAACAATGTGCGCCTGCCATCTGGCAGCTGAGTGAGTCTGTTAACCTCCTCGGCTTCCTTGCTTACTTGATTAAGTCAAGTCAGCGGTCCCCCTTCTCGTATCAAACAGCTTACATCTACATCCAGATGAAAACCCGTACTGCGCACAAAGGCTCTACTTTTTCTCGGTCGCTGCGAGACAAGCACTAGGTTTATTACCGGAATTCAAGCGGAGAACTGTTCTCTTACCCGTCTGTGCAAGACGAGGGAGGGGGGGGGCAATTCGTTGTCTACGCGGCGCCGATGAGATACACAAACACAGTGAGTCGAGATAGTTGTGTTGATAGTATGTTCCAGTCAATCAGAGAAGGCACAATGCATGAATGGTGGATATCCTCCCTTCTCGTTACTGTCTTCTCCGAACCTCCCACCGGGGCACTCCTCACCCGGTAATTCCTTCCTTCCTTCCTCAAGAATGCCATGTCAATCGGCCACCGTCAACCCCGACCACAAGGTGGGCCGGACTCGGCATCACGATCACCGCCGCCGCTAAATGTGAAAAAGAAAAGCACGAAAACTTTTGAACAGCCAAAATCGATCCCTCATTTAGAAAGGAAAGATGGCAGATGGAATGAGATGAGACGCGAAGAACAAGAAAGTGATCCATAAAGGCCAGAACAGTGTATCGTGCGCAGGTTGATGGGTAAATATAAAAAGCAATGAAAATGGACCATTCTTTAACTTGACTCCGCCTGTATATTTCTTGCCTTATCCCATGTTGAAAAGGATGCGCTTTTGTTTTTCCCAAGTTTGGATCCCAACTCCGTTATACCCTACCTTTTGTGTTGAATTTTTGATCGTCGCTGTGCATAAACAAGAAAGTTGAATTTGCCCGCAGAGTCGTCGTTGGTCTGAACGGCGCTTATTGAATGCGATGAAGGTGAAAATGACAAAAAGAGAAGACTGGTGTCTTCCAAAAGCGTCGAGCTCTATCGTGGAAAATAGATGAAAAGGAATAAACGTTGAGGTTCCATGCTCGATGTCGGTGTTGTTGTGCAAAACGCAAAAAAATGCCATGCGAGGGGTATATGTTAAATATTAAGAGATAATTGTGAGTGAGAAGATAAGATGTCATGTTGAAGTATCATAAGAATCGCTCAGAGAAGAAATCGTTGAGAGGTCTTCAGTTCATGCCGCCGTTAAACGTTTCGTTGAGTTGCTTGTTGTGGCCCGAGTGTTCCTGACTCAGGGCCGCGGGAATAAGTCGTTGAGAATAGATAGATGTTGAATTAGGTGTAGTTGTAATCGTCATGTGTTGAAATTAGTAAGTAGTCGGGAGACGGGTTGAAGAGGATGCATGCATGAGAATGCATAGCACGATCGTAGACTAAGCGTGTGAGCCCGTCGATATGCCTGTTGAAAGCGGCATTAAAAAAGGGAGATCGGAGTATTCTAGTTCTTGACTGGAAGCTCCGTTGTGGTTCCATTCGCAACGGTGCCGTTGGTGGCTTCGACTCCGTTCGCGACGCCGTTTTGATGAACCTTGGTTTCACCATCCTCGACCGCAATCTCGGTATCGAGATCCTTCACGGTCAGATCCTTGAAGAGGTCGAAGAGGCTGCTGGTGTTGTGGAAATCATTGTTCACTGTAGGGTGCAGATCAGTACTAGCCCTCATATTGATGAATGCATGCACTTACCGATGTTAACAAGAGACCAGTCATCGACAACGCTCTGGATCAACTTTCTGCTGGGGCTGGAAGCATCGTGACATTTGGCCCAATCTTCACCAAGACGGTATGCCTCATCCTTCCAAGCCAAGAAACTGACTGTCTCCACAATCGTAGGCTGGACAATCTCTCGTCCCGCAAAGATACCCCAGGTTAGAGCATTGGGGCTGTCATTAGTGTTGGTCCGCAGGTTCCCATTCTTAGAGACAGCGTGGTATGTGAGGTAACCGTTCTTCTCGATGCGGGCAATCAAGTCATCAAGCAGATAGGAAGGAATCAAGAGTTCCAGGTATGCCTTCTGATAGACATAACCGTTCTTGGGACCCCATCCATATACCGGGTGGGAGGATTTCACACCATTCACGGCCGGCTGAGAGTTGATGGTAAAGATACCCTTCTTGTTTAGCTCGATAAGGTCATCCTTGATAGCGTTGGCTTCGGCAGTAATCGGGCTGTCACTCCAAGGCAGTCGCGCCAACTTGCCTTCTAGGAAGTCGACAAATATATGGGTGATGTCCCTGATAGACTTAGGTTGTCCCCACAGCTTGATGTTTTGCTCGTTCGTACCCTTGAGACCAATACCATAACTGTCAAGCTCGCCGAAGGCAGGCGACCGAGAATCAGTCCAGCGTCCGTTAGGGAATTCATCCCAAGTCTGCGTGCGAGCGATGTAGGAAGAATTGCGGTTCCGCCAGAAGATGGGACGAACATCTTCGCCTCTGCGATTGAGACCAAGCGACGGCCGCCAAGGCAGGGCTCTCTGAAGCGGTGTCTCCTCGGACGGTAGAAGGTTGAGATCTTCGAGCACCAATTGTGTTGACTGAGCGAGGTTCATTGTGTAACTGGCAGCAATTGTCAGATCCTGTCAGAAAGTAATTAGGCAAAAAAGGTATGACTCACAAGTGCAGGTGGTTGAGACCGCTCTGGAGGAGCCTTCTACACATGTCCGCGACCAGGCGCTTACCGATGTTTCTCACAGCGGCATCGTCGTTCTTAACGGGCTCCAGGGCCTCCAGCCACTCAGGCGGAATCCGCGTTTTCGTCCACTCCGATCGTCTGATGAATGCAGCATACGTCTGGATGGGCATAATACCGGGGATGATGGGCACCGCGACGCCCTTGTTGCGGCATTTCTTTACCCAGTCAATGAAGTTGTCCGTATCGTAGAACATCTGAGTAATCACGAAAGAGGCTCCTGCATCGACTTTCTCTTTAAGGTGATCAATCAGAAGATCAACGTCCGGGTTGTCATCCGCACCCTCGGGGTAACCTCCGACACCGATATCAAAGTGATTGCCGTATTTCTCCCTAATGTGCTTCACCAGGTCCTTCGCATAGCGGAATCCTCCGTCGGTGGCTTCCCAATTTTCCTTTTCACGAGGGGGGTCTCCACGAAGAGCCAGGATGTTGGTGCAGCCAGCCTTGTAAGCGGCCTGGAGCGCAGCATCCACCTTCTCGACGGGCATATCGGTACATGTGAGGTGCATACAAGTTTCCAAGCCATACACCGATTGGGCAACATTGACCATTTCGCAAGTCAAATCGGACAGGCGGCCGCCAGCTCCCCAGGTGATGTCGATGAAGGAGGGACCCAAGGCGTGCATGCGATCCATTCTGTCGTAAAGGTTCTGGACACCCTGGGCTGTTTTGGGTGGAAAGAACTCGAATGAGATTCCTGGTCTCCCAGCAGCCTCATTCTGGGAAAGCTTCTCTTTGATATGCATGGTGTAGGGTCAACTATGGGGGAAAGGTCTTCAGTCAGAAGAATTGCTGCGGCACAGAGGCGATTCGGAAGATCATCCTAAACTCGACTTACACAGCAAAATCAAGGCCTATTCCAAGTATTCCACACAGGTGGAGATATAGCAAGGTACAGGGTGACTTCTTTCAAATTCCGTCCGAGAGATGGTAGTTACGTTGGCTCTCTGGTTCCACCGGGGATGCCAGACCACGTATAACGGAGACGGAGGAGGCGGGCTACACAAGCAAAGAGGGCCTAACAAACCCCCGTGCAATGCAAAAAGTATATAGAGCAGCAAATGAGAAGGGAAGGGGAGTAGGAATAGTGAAAAGGGGAGGAAAGAGAGAGCGAGAGAGAGAGAGAGGAGGGAAGAAGGAAGAAGAAGTCCGGACTAAGTAAATCAG